>NW_015628289.1:591476-595588 GCF_001515625.1 Sinocyclocheilus rhinocerous
TATATATATATATATATATATATATATATATATATATATATATATATACACCTCATTACTAAAGAATCTGAGCAAACTTTTAAGGTATGCAGTTCCAAGTTTTGGAAATTGTCAATTCTTCAGAAATGGTCACTTTTGATGTGAATGGCCATTTCAGTTTAAGATGCCATTTATTTATAATATAATATTGATTTACTTTGAATGTAAAAACTTAGGAAATGCAGTTTTATACATAAATCCATCATCAGATCAAATTATTCAGTTCTGGAAAATTGGCCAAATTTAACAGAATACAAGAATAACAGACATACCTGGCCCTTAATTTTATTTCATATTTTCCCGCATTTCTCAGAGCCTAATATCTAAATAAACTTATTACTCAAGCCTTTCACAGCTCATGGTCTCTCATTTAATGCATTACCAAAATACTGTAACACTTTTACGTTTATTTTAGCAAGTCTCACTTGGGTATATGTAAAAGCAGGGTGTGTTTTTATTCGTGGGTGTTCCCATAGCCGTATCCTTGGCATGTTTCCGGTACTTGCTAATCACCCAGATTTTGTGTGTTTCATCTTATATGAGTCAGTCGTTCTCAGCCATTTCTGTGCAGTAGAGATCTGAGTCGTGTTTCAACACAGCGATTCTCAGCACCCATAAATTACACAGTGGTGGCAACTTAAAGAAGTGCTGAACAGCCATTAACAGAGCTTTACTTTACTATCAGTGAAGCGTAAGACTGCACCATCCCACACACGACCTGTTCACACACACTCACACAGACGTGCATGTGTACATACTTCCACTCACAAACTTACATATAAAAAAACATAAAACACAAATTAATCTTTTTACCTTATTTTTCAAAGCCACTGAATGTATTATTATTATTTTGGGTTTCATTAAATTCCAACATCTTTGTGACCGAAATCTGTCATCTTTTATGATATCCCATAGCTTAAACCATATTATGCACTAATACATTAGTATTAGTTTGTGAGTCATGACTGCCTAATATGTCCATATTTCCATATTATTTTTCTGATTTGTCCGCTAGATTAGAGAATATAAAATACTGTGGTAAGAACAAAAAAAAAAATCAGTGGTGGACCTACTTTACTTTAAACTGACTAAAGGCTGCTGTGTATCACACACATTTTATATTCTCTAATCTAGCGGACAAATCAGAAAAATAATATGGAAATATGGACATATTAGGCAGTACATAGAAAAAAAAACTCAAACCCATATGCTCAAAAAAGAGTATCAAAAAAGTGAACACAAAAGAACAGAATGCATGCTGCAGTGTAAAACACATATGTGGTCAGTTAACCTAAAAATGACACTTAAATATATAGTCAAAAGTCAAAAATATTACTCAGTATGACTGAAACAAACTGATAACATTAGGTTGCGTTTTAAGGGTTAGATCAGACAGAAATAGGGAATAATGGTAGCAGTTATATTGGTAACAAATTACAATAAGGTCTTATTTGTTAACATTAATTAGAACAACAATTAGTTAGAACAATAATCATGAATCTTAGTTCATGTTCAATATATGTTTAAGGGCAAAAATTGTATCTGCGTTACATTTCAAATTTGATGTTTTTCTGTTGAAATAACTATGTTTCTTCTTAGTTTTTTCTTATCAGTTTTGTATATTAGGGTTGTGTGTTACACCTAATGTTGTTAAATGAATGTTTATTGCATTATTTCAGTTCCATGTGTGTTACCATGATGGTGTTTAGTGTTTGTGTGAATGACACTGTGCACCTTCTATATATGTTACTATTTAAAAGCTGCTTGTGATGGGCTTTGGTTCATCGTGTGACTTTCTCATCACCACCTGCATTTGGTGGTTATCAGTGTATTACAAAGGTACAAAACAGATTTCAGTACTTCAATAGGTTGGTATATTAACATTATATCAGTTTATGAAATTACGGTATTTAACTCTAAATTTAAGTTAAAAATGTAAAACCTAAAACGTTGCTACCGTATTTTTTTACGCTAAAATTCCAGCAACTACAGCTGCCGGTTTTTTACCGGAATTTTTACGGAATTTTTTTTACAGTGTAGTTTGTGTTAATGCATGAACTAATGTTAACAAATGATACCTTATCATAAAGTGTTAGCATTATGTGTTTACTACTTTTTATGGTGTGCAATCACAACAAAGAAGCACATGAGCTCTGGAACAGGCTTTTTCTTTCCGAGCAGCCATTGCATTGTCATCCCTCTTTCTTATTTACTGATCAAAGTAGTCATGTGCATAGATTTCTTTTGCTACCCCTCATTTGTGAAACACATCAGAGATCAGAGAGCTACTGTATCATTAGCACACAGCCCATATCAGAACCCTTATACTAGACAAGATAAGGCATTGCCCTCAAACCGCAGTCTTGACCCCCTTTTTGCCTCAGCCGTCCCCCTTAAATGAGAGCACATGCAGAGGTGAAGCCCGGCCACGGAAATATATACACGCAATATGAGCGTGTTTGTTCCCGAAATTGAGAAAATCCATGCAAAAGTATCTAAATGACCATGCAGTACAACGTACAATGAGAATTAAACACATGGGGCAGCTGGACTCTTATCTGAACGAAACCCAGCAACAAAGGAGCCCTAAGACTAAGAGGCTTGATGCATGGGAAAGCTATGGGCCAGCTATTGTGACTGCCCTTCTGCTGAGCAAATAGTCCAAACTGTTCATTCCCCGTCTTCCATTCTCTCGCCGGCACATTGTTTGTGTCCTTGCATTTCATTCGGCAAGGAACATTGCTCTCAGGCCCAGTGAGCAAACAGTCCAGAAAAGAGCCGGCTATCTTCTGCTGTTCCCAGGAGAACTAGCATTTTGATTTGGGCTCCAAGCTGTCAGAGGATTTGAGAGTTGATGTCAGGGTGCCTGAATTAATTGCTTTAAGCCAAGGAGGGGGCTGACTGCGTTTATCGCCAACTGTTCAGTAAGATGTTTCCTAGCAATTATGCCCTCGACTTCGGCCGTGAGCTCCTCAATTGTCAGCGATTATATTTTAGAGATGCAGGATGCCGCAGGACTCGGTTAAGGATCTGGACTAAATAAACTTAAACGTATCGGTGTGGACGGTTATTATTCTTGTCGGACATGGTGAGAAGTCATTACGAACGTATTGAAATTCAGATTCTGCTCATCAAATCACACAGCCTGTTCTGTTGGCATTTTCTGTTTCAGGTCAAAAGCAATTCAAACTGTGCTTTTCCTTTTGGAAAGAGAAATAGTAGTGTCTATTATTCCAAGTGCAATATTCTTCCAAGCCAAACAACAATTCCTTAATGCCACAAAGGACATATAGCTGTTGCTTCAAGTACCATTTAACAGCTGAAATTAATTGTAAAACGTATTGTGTTCTTGTCCGTTACCATCAAAGGGCACCTCAAATGTTAAATAATTCATCTTCCCTATTCCCATCTTTCCCTTTTTCTATAGCTTCCACCGAGAGAGCATTTGCATCGTAAAGGCAATGTGAGTCTTAACCTGTCGCATAAAAGGGACATGGATTTGTTTAAATTATGAACCGCCTCTCATATATGTCTCACTGCTCATATCCATCACCTGATTTGCTTCAAAGGTGGCATCATGGCAAGGCATCCTCCAACAATGCTTTGTTTTGCATGTAAAAATGTCTCTGTGGATGATTTGCATTGGTATATTGCACTGGTTGTAGAACGGTCTATGGGAAGAGTGACCTCAAAGATGAGTTGAGCCTTTTAAACTTCCTAATTCACAGTTATGGTAACGGTTGTTGCTAGTAATGTTGCCTGTACTAAACATACATAGCCTGTACCTCTTTTCTTTGTTAATTCTGTTGTTTTTTTGTTGTTTTTTTAACAACACTCTGTGTAAGTGTGCAACAGTCAGGTTCCGGAAGTCAAATAAATCCACTAATTTTTTTTTATAGGGAGATTGATTTTTAATGAAAACTTATAAACCTGTAAAGACAAAAAGGTTGTGAGCTCTGAGGTTGTTAATCGATTGGATAAGCTTTTGTTAAAGCCAGTTTTCAACTTTTAATTTTTTATTTCACCTTATTTTTAAAAGAATCATGTACTAACAATATACAGTATATATATAT
>NW_015628289.1:595649-601982 GCF_001515625.1 Sinocyclocheilus rhinocerous
AATGTTGTGATTCATCTTGTAGCTCGTTGGTTTGGTTCATGGCTTATAACATTTTAACAAAGTTTTAAATCCCATGGGGAAAAGGGAGTGGAAAAAATACATCCGGGACCATTGCCGCTGAAAAAGTGGACGAACACCAATGCACTCAGTTTCGTGTGTTTAAATGCATCTTTTCAAGGTACTTTAAATCATGCTTCAGAACTGCTGATATGCTATTCATGGGAATCAGCAATTGCGTTGCTTTGGTATTACAGTTAAACGCACTCTTCCGATGGTTATTATAGTTTTTAATCTGGCTAAGGGGCCTCGTTAACATTATCACTAATTGATGCTATTGTCATCACTTCTGTAAATTGGAAAACAAAAACATGCTTGCAGATAATAAATCATCCAAAACAATGAGGAAAGCTCTTGATCTGACAGGAAATTGAATTAAACTGCCTGCTATGTGGCTGTCAGCGCGAGAGGGGTTAAACATTGTGTGTCAGGGGACCACTACTGTGTAGCATCTGAGAGTATAATCTGTTCTAACGTACCAGAGGCTCCTCCGGGCTTTTTAACAGGCAACACCCAGACATTAATCGCTTTGTGATAAATGCATTTATACAGGATTAAACTGAAGATTGCCTTTAGTTTGAGAAAGGGTTGATGGATTATTTAGGTCTGAGTTGAGGGACTCTTGCTGTGGAGTCTCTGGGGACAGTGTGGGTAGAGATCCTGGATATGTATTTACTAGTAGGTTAAATCGGATTTGATCAAATGAAAGAACATCAACTGGTATTTGCTCTCCCATCATGTGTTCTCATGTCTACATTTGTTAAGTGGTTTACCCAACAAATAGTTTGAATGTAAAATGAATACTGTTCATATATAAAGGAGCTTTATAAACTGTCTTCTTTGTCAAGTTTCACATTGCGACATAAAGAAGCATCACTACAAAACTCTTAAATCCTGCAGCCAGATTATTTGTATGTGTGTGCTTATTCTCCATGAACGCTTGAGGAAAAAGATTCTCATGAATGTCGCATGAGTATGTCCATCACCCTCTAAACTACAAGCTCCTCAATGTTGAAAAGAACATATAAATAAATGCAGAAATCACCTTTGTGACATACTCCTCTCACGTACGATAAATTGGACATGCTCTATCTTGGAATAACCTGTCGCCTTTACCATTTCGGCACTGGGAACATATGCAGGACACAATCTGATTCGCTTTTGTTATGCAGGGAATCACGCAGGGGCATCTGGGCTTGTTTGCCTTTGGTGAGAAATGGAGATTGGTTTGGAGGTCTGAATGAATTGCTGGCGTCTGTGTTTATTGCTTTCATTAAGATTTAATGAGTCAAGTGTCCTTCCCAGTGACTTAGATTTTACCCACAGCATTTGACCACAGGAAATGTTGGGCAAGTCTGTGAACTATTGGCATCTGTACCATGTAGACATGTTTGTTAATGTAAGTGCATAGGAAATAGCATAGCTGACATCAACATTGTCATTTCTTATACTTATTTCACCCATAAAATGGAATCTGGCATTTATCCAGGCAATTTTATCCCTAAAAGATGCTGATGTTTAAGCAGTCAATCAGGCGAATGGGTTTGTTGAATGGACATGTGGTTTGGCCTGTACGTCTCAGCAAGAATTTCACACCAAGCTGTTGGATGAGTGGGAACACAGGCCTGAACCATTACACTCTAACACTATTTCCGCTGCATTCGCCATGATTCTCCGACCACAACACCTTGACAGGCCATTTAACAACAGCTCCTAGACAATCATACAGCCTTTTTAAGATAAAGAATAACAGACAATGTTCTGATTCAGAGTGTCTGAAGGGTTGGGCATGTACATGACATTAAAAGCAATGTAAGATAAAAAATAAAATAAAAAAGATTCATTTCAAAACAATGCCACCTATTCATCCCATTAATTACTATAGTAAATTGCTCAAGAAATGCTCATGAGTGTTTTTGTTTTGTTTTTTTAACTAGTCAGCTCATGTGGTATTGATATAGTAATGACAAACTTAACCAGCTTGAACAGCTCCAACAACATATTTACGTCACGTTAAGAGTTTACATAACATGCATTGTCTTAAAACATTTCATTAGAGGTCAAAAAACGTGCATTTCTCCAGCCAAAGAAATGTGCACTTCTATGGTGAATTAGATAAGAAAGCATGAGTCATTTGATCATTTGCTGTGTTGAATGTCTCAAAACAAATGTACATTTGATCAGGTTATTGACTTAAAGAAGCAGAGGTGTATATGCGTATGATATTGCTCAGATTATACCATTTAAATTGTTCATATATAATTGCATTTACAAAGGTAACTAAGAACAAGTAGTGCAATTTATTGTAAAGGTAATATAAAAGCATACTCCACATTTTATGATATTAAAAAGAAAAGAACAAAATTATAAATGTATAAAAAGCGATTGTTACTTATTCGTTGTTATTTTGGGGGAAACTGTCCTTTTTCCAAAGTAGCCTATACGCAACCAGTTCAAGGTCATCTTTAGGAAATAAAGCGTGTGCTCTCCAATGTTTTCTGTCTGACTTTGTTAAGCATGTAGACCAATTAATAAATATGAAGTACGATCAACAACATTGAAAAAAGAATAAAGATATATGGTTTAGATTTTATTGCAATTTAAATGGAAAATAGCTTTATAAACCATTTTATTTCACCGCGCATTAGTATGCAACTTAAAAAAAATATTCGTGGAAATATAATATGGAATTTTTAATATTGTTATTGCTTTTTATGTGTATTTAGCCAATTAATATTTTATCATAATCTGTTTAACGGGAAAATGTTGCACTAGTTCTACATGTAATCGTAGCCTATATATTGCGCAGCGTTTAAAAAGTCTTAAAGACTATTACAAAGACTAGCCTAATCCTATTCGGCATACTGCAGTGAAACTGCCTTTCTAACTTTAGGGCGTAGATTAGGCGTCTGTGCTGAGCATTAATATAGTGTGGGACAGCAGCAGGATTAAGAGTATTTGGTGTTAAATCGGGGTAGTGCGAACGGTCCCTCCCCAGCAATGGGTTAAAGCGGCATTACAGCTTGTAAGATGGGTGTCCCGCAGATCTCCCTGGAGACCAGCTCCACTTGGGTGTTCCAGGACTGAGCAGAGAGCAAAATACGTGCTAAAGCCATTTAGATGCCACCATACACTGTCATGCAGTTGGGATCAGACTATTTTCTACGGTCTGGTTGTTTTTTTTGTTTTGTTTTTTTTCGTTCCAAAATTTGCTATTTTTTTGGTTTAGGTGACAATGTCAGTCGTTAATGTGCATTTAATTCAACCCAAAGAAATAAAAATAAATCAAAGTTTCATTCCCATTCATGTAATTGTCCATTACGAATGATTTGTTGACCATATTTGGCCTGCATTATGTTTGTATGTGACGTTGCTACTTTAGTTAAGTTTAGAAAGTTTAGGCGATGCCCATAGCTTTATACTCCTAATGAGAATTTTGAGGATCAGTTGTTTACATTCCGACTTTCATTTGCAGTATGATATGCAAATTGGACAACTCCGACGAAAAGCAATTAAGCAGGGTTACCTACGTGAGAAGGAGAAACACGCTAGGGAAAAGCTGATCTCGTTGCTAGCTATAACAACAATAATAGTTCGATTTTTAGGTCTTGACTTAATTCGTTTTAACTTACAGCTTTTTATAACACTATATATATATATATATATATATATATAAACCACATATAAATATATTTTAGATCTTACTTTTATATTGCATCCTTGAAAGTAGCCTACTCTATTTAAAAGCAGCTTGGACCTTTTTATTCGAGGCCTCCTGTCTTAGATACACGCATATCACAAGCAAATATGGGTAATATAATAATAATAATAATAATAATGATTATTATTATTATAATGATGATGATGAATTATTATTATTATTGCTATTAGCCTATTATTATTATTATTATCGTAGTTGATGTTGATGATGATGATGATTTTTTTTTTTTAACATTGTACAGAATCAACAGAAACAATCTGAGTAGCTACCGCTCCTTTATTCTTTTATTTACGTTGTGAGTGTAAACCTGATCTTTCTATAAATGTCCATGGTAAGACTTATTTTGTCTGATGTCAAACATTAGGTCTACCTAGGATGCTGCAAATTGTATACTTATGTTGGTGGCTGTTCTTTTAACGATGTAAACAGACCAGAAATTCGCCGAATTTTCTTCTTGGTTGTCGAAAATAATTTAATTTGTAGAACGTTTCGCTTTCGTTACATGGGAGTCTTGTACGAGCGCAATTTGGTTGCAAAGCCTATGCGTTTATCTCGATAACAAGTTTGTCCGATTAAAAAAAAAAAAACACTAAAGTGTATCTGAGAACTCCATTTGATGGGCTGCGTTTATTGGCACGGCGAAACCTGTGCAAGTCTTCTGCATTATCACTGATATCAATCAGCTGGAACAGCCATCTGACAGTCGGCTGAAAGAGCCCCTTAACATCAGCACTCGAGCTGTGTCTGTTCAAGCGTCGAACTATATTGCCGCGAAATCAAAGTTGCACGCACAAACCTCCAATATGAAATCCTTATTAAGCCAAACACACGCAGCATGCATCGAAAGCCTCAGCAGTGAGCTGGATTTAATGATGAAAATGTTCGTACCTGGAGCCTGCAGAACGGTACCGGAGCCTCTCCCGCTGCCTTCTGCACAGGGCTGGAAGCCTCGCGGCATTTATTTGAGCTCAAACTCTGTCACTGTTGACTTTAGCAACAAAGCAAAGATTTCACTGCCCCGCTAGTTTAAAAAAAAATGATTATTTTACCAAGATATCGATCAGTGCGCTATAAAAATTCAGCCTAGCATTGTGTCTAAAACGAGGGGCAGCGAAATTTAATTTCTGTGTAAATTTACCTAGAAGTGACATGCTCTTATTCAAAGTTTACACTCGTGTGATTTGATTTCTCATGTACACATCCTATATGTATTAATACCGCCTTTTTCATTGTTTACCAGTTTTTGTTTAATCGCAGATCATGGGGGTTTGAAATACAATGGAATGGACTGAGAACTAAAAACACAGAGGTAACAAAACCAGGCCTTCTTTGCCATTATTCAAGTTGAAGGAGAATTCACATAGTGTACACATTCATGTGATACCCCAGGGGGATGATTTGTTGGCCACAGATGACTTCTTGATCTGCAAGTTTACTATTAAAAGGAGAAAGCCTGTAACCCAGCTTCCTTCTGTGTGTCGGACCAGCAATGCGAGGCCTGTCAAATATGCCCTTCTACTTAAACATTTCTGTTTCTGGTTTTAGTTCAGACTTATTTGTCCTGTTATTTTATTATTATAATTTTTATTTATTTATTTACTTTTTTTGTTTGTTTTTTTTACATCAGAGGAGTCTCAAGTCGTAAAGAAACGAGAGACTTCGTAAAGATGAAAGAAGATATTATTATTATGATGATTATTATTATTATTCGGTTGTCAAATTTAAATAAATCCTAGGTTTCATCAAATATTTGTTGCAAAACTGGTGAACTGTTTTAATAAATACAGCCTATATTTCATGATATTTTTCATTTTTACATCAAAAGGGTCTCGCGTCTAATTCGTATACAAGAGACTTTCTAAAGATGACAAAAAGATGTTGCTGAACTCAGAAATGGGCTCGGTTTTTTTATATAACTCATTTAAAAAACTTATGTCATCACATATATATACCGTGCATGTATAAATAAATAAATATATATAATTATATAGAGTATGCAAATAAGTTGTCGTCTTTGACGTGGGTTTCTAAACACAACGCTACATTTTATTGTCGTGATAATAGATTTGAAGTGAGTTATCGCTTTTTTACTTAAAATGCAATGCATCTTTCAAGGCATTCGAATATAACTAATAGTGGTTATTTGGGGAATTTATGAATGTTTTGAAAAGTTTGTAATTAAAAGCATTTTAGCTTATTTCATTTATCAGGGAAAATTTTTTTTTTTTTCTGTTTTTATTGTTGATTTATTACAGTTTTTCTGAATTGCTAAAACACATTTCTTGAAACCATCACTCATTTTCTCAAAACCTTAAACACAAATCCAAATTCACAAAACCTCTGACTCTTGCATCAAAATCAAACAATCACTGCAAAACCATTTCACTTGCACTCAAAATCAAACTGTGCGCTCAGATCAAACACAGAGTCAATCAAATAAACACTACAGAGCATTCATTAGACATTACAGAGGAAAATGGGGAACACGGCATCCAGAACATTACAGAAAAAACGTATATTGTATTGAGTAAACAATTTTGCAATTCTGTAAAAAA
>NW_015628289.1:602217-607827 GCF_001515625.1 Sinocyclocheilus rhinocerous
TTACTCTTTCTCTCCTCATCCTCTTCCTCCTCATCCTCCACTTCTTACTCTTCCTCCTCTATTGTTCGTATCATCATTCAGTCACCTGTGCCACTTGTGCACTCTGAACTGGCTCATATTTTGTACAGTTGGTTTGATCACATCATTAGAAACAAGTGTGAACAATTTTGAATCGTTGTGTGTAAACGATGACAACTGTGCTTTAGTTGTGTTTAACTTTTGCCGCTTGTGTTTAGCATTTTGCAGCATAAATGCATCACAGTGTGATCAGTGTTTAAGTGAATGAGAATGTGTTTAGAGTTTAGCAAAATGAGTGCATGAGATTTGCAAATAGAGCCTAACTGTCTGAACGTGTTTAAGGTTTAGCAGAAAGAGTGCTTTATTCGACAAATTGGTTTAAGCTAGGGAGAATTTGGCTGAGAGTGTTTTAGCAATTCATAAAAACTGTAATATGCTTTCTATGTATATAAAATCACTTTTGTAAATTTAATTTGATGTGAAAATTGACACCAAAATTGAATGTCTTGTTTTTGGCCCAAGTGCATGGCGTACCAAAAAGGCCAGGCATATCTCATAGCTACAGCCTGTCTTTGGTTATATATTTATGACCATCATTTGCGACTAGTTGTGAAATGGAGTTCGCTGCTTTAAGCTAATCAGTTGTCAGTCCAGATCTACTACATTTTTGCTTCTAAGGTTTAGCAGAAATAGTGCTTTATTCGACAAATTGGTTTAAGCTAGTGAGAATTTGGTTCAGAGATTGGGGTTTAGTGTTTTAGCAATTCAGAAAAACTGTATTTCAGGTCATTTGAAAATAGCAAAGAAATCATTCAATCAAAATAATTTAACTGTGGCAGCAAATTTGTAGACCTCACATCTAAGTGGTCCGAATGTGCAAATGCGTTGATAATTCGTTATAGCAAAATGACATTTATTATTGTTGTTGATGTTGTTGCTGCTGTTGTTGTTGACGACACAACACAAATTAGTGAAAATCAGAATTGCGAAAAAATTCCAAATAACACTTTAATATAGATTCTGTTCTTGTCATCAACTACAAGAATACACATTTACAAACCATAAATAAGTTTACACAAGTGATTGAAGAACCGTCCGCAGTTCTTCGGTGTGATTTTGGTCCATTTTCAAAAGTCGCCTCGAAGAGTTCGTCACATTGTCAACAGATCTTTTACAAAATAATTACTAAGGAACATCTAAATTAACGGGGAACGTCAAAAATCAGAATACATACACAAACATTTTACAAATGTACAAATTGTCACAAGGTCCGTGAGAGTTTAGGAAGAGTTCAGGATGGGCCTGGAGTACACACCTTGATAGTACGATGTGTCCGGCGAATCCAGGCCCGCTTTGCTCGCCATGGAGCCCATGGATAACGCGCCGGCCATCGGAGAGCCGTAACCGTAATGCATCACTTGCTCATACGTCTTTAGGTCCATTTTGTGATGCTGTTGCTCCGAGGACATGAGGTTGTTGATGGAGAAGGGATGATTGAAGGAATAGTGATGTTCTGGCTTCAGGTGTCCATCATGCGCCAAAACAGAGTGATGTTGAGCCAGGAGATGCTGCGCTTGGGAGGTCGGGGAGGCTGCGTGGTTCGGGCTCAGACCCTGACCCGACTTCATGTCAGACAGGGATCTTTTGTGCTCGTTGCTGGACGAGTTGGAATGAGGAGATTCGTTCCCGTTGCAGCTCTCAGAGCTGCTGTTCGAGCCGCCCTCCGAGGTTTTCCGACCCGGCTCCTTGCTCAGTTTCTTGTCGCACTTGAAGCGCTTTTGCCTCCTCAGATAGCAGCCGTTTTCGAACATGTTTCCGGAATCGGGATGAAGGGTCCAAAACGAGCCTTTGCCCGGCTTATCCGGGGAGCGCGGAACTTTCAGGAAGCAGTCGTTGAAGGACAGCGAGTGGCGGATAGAGTTCTGCCAGCGCTGCTGGTTCTGTCGGTAAAAAGGGAAAAGGTCCATTATCCACTGATAGATCTCACTGAGGGTCAGCATCTTACTGGGCGACTGCTGGATCGCCATGGTTATTAGAGAAATGTACGAGTAGGGCGGCTTAGCGTGCGTGTAGCTCCTCCGGTAGGTCTTCGGGTCCCTTGATCTGTTTATGTTCGACTGGCCATACATTGGGCTCATAGCGTTCATGTTGCTGTACGAGGTTAAGGCGTTCATGGAGGGCGCTTGCGCTGCCATGGGGCTCATGGTCGGGCTCAGGGCTGCACCCATGCCCGTCATACCAGCGCCCATGCCGGCCATCGCTCCCGTGCCGGGAGACATGCCTGTCATTGAAGGACTCATACCCGTGTTGACATAGGACATGTTCATGGTGTTAGCTGCTGTCATGTTTGCGGTCGAACTCATTCCAGACATAGTCATGTAAGTGTTCATAGAGTTCATTCCTAGTCCGGTGTTCATGTTGCTCACCGAGGTGTAACACTGCGAAAGAAATCAGACAATAACTACAATTAATTACAAGGCAACTCCAAGCAGAAAATATTTAAAATAGTTGGCTTCGCTAAACTGAAAAGAACAACATTAGAAAACAGGGTTTCCTAAAAGTTTTTTAATTGTAGCATATAAATAGTTTAATATAGAACTGGTTTTTATTAAATAGTTCGTTTTGTTGGGGGTTTTAAAAAAACGATTTCATCTGGAGATAATGTGTCATAAGCGTGTTACTAAAGTGAAAGCCTTTTCGGGAGGCAGTTAGAAGATTCCAACATATTAAAGGAAAACCCAGTTGTAGTCGATATTACCGCCACTCAGAAATGTAAAACCAAGAACAGTAGGCTATTTGTTTAAAAGTCAAATGTCCGGTCGTTTTCGCTTTCGAACGCCCGATGTTGTTGAATAAGAAAACCCATGTATTCGTCGCTATCCATAATTGGAAATGAAAAGTTTGCATTGCATGTCAAGCACAACTTTGTTAGGATAGTGCATGGCGTCGAGATGATGGGGGAGGATTTGGAAGCGCCTCAAGTCAATATTTGATCTCAAAGTTAATATTATCTCAGGGCTAATATTGAGTTGTATAAAACCGGATCGGATTTCGACGAGGAGAAAAAAATACATATATATTTATTTAGGTGAGTTACCCACCTCGGGCTCTCCGTAGTAAGCGCTCCAGTCAGCTGCGTGTTCGTGTCCCTCCATTTTGACAGCACCAAGCATCCTGGAAAAAAGTTTCTTCTAGTTTTCAAAACGCTTTCCCCACACGAGAAATGCCGGTATTGTGTGTCCTTTGGCAGCCAAAGGTGGTTGTTGGGGACCACGGGATACACTCGTGTCGTCGTCGTGCTCTCCTCCTGTCAAGGGCTGGCGCATGTGTGTGTGTGTGTGTGTATCAGAGATGACTGCAGTTGAAATGACGCCTGCTGCTGGCTCTTAACGCTGTGATATAGCTCTGTGCGCCCGGGCGAGCCTCCAATCCCTACTGCTTCACTCGGCCCCTATTTGAATAATCTGCTCACACCTAGGCGTGAGACTTCTCCATTTGCCCCCCTATTGTACACCTGCGCAGCTTGAAAAGAGCAGCCCCATTTGAAAAGATTCATTATATCCTAATCTTATTGTATTCCAGCGGGAGAAAGGGGGGAATAGAAGTTTGGACTGCTGGGAGAGGAGTGGTTTGAAATCGCATCCAGATAAAATTGGGGAGAATGGGTTTAAGAATGCCAGCACCTCTGGGTGTTCTATAGTCTTTATTCCGATTATTCAACTGTACGAGTGTTTTTCATTTCATAGTTCTTAAGCAGTGTTTTATTCACAATCAATGGGAAGCAATTTTAAAAAAAAATCACGGTAGCCTATATTTGAGCAAATCCATCTCACTTTTATTAATAGTATTACTATTAATAGTATTACTATTATTATAATTATTATTATCATTAGACTATTATTATTATTATTATTATTAACAGCTTTTTAACCATTTACCGTTTATACATTTTCTTTTTAGAGCTAAATATACAAGTACAATAAACATAATGTTTATTTGATAATTGATCAATTAATTTTTTTTTTTTACATATATAAATAGGACGGCATTGATATAGGCCAGATCGAAACGTGCTCATAATGCGTTGTTTGTTCTAATATGTTTTCGCCTATTTTGAATTAATTTGTTTACCTGCGCTCTAGTTTATGTAGCTAATAGCGGTACGCAGTTTGCTAATGTAAGAGCAGGTCATCGGTGTTGATTCTGCAGAGCTCAGTGGCAAGATTTGATTGCCTTCATTAAACAAAGTAGCCTAACATTTATACACTGTGTTTGACTATCCACGATATCTAGCTGGTGGTGGTTTGGTGCACAGGCTGAGGACGACGAAAATAAAAAATACGTGAAGCCTATACAACATCATTGCTTATAATTTGATATCCTTCTTTTGGCCTTTGATAGCTATGGTTCTCTTGTTTTTGTGCAAAAAAAAAAAAAAAAAAAGAGTGCGCCCTCTCTTGGTCTACAAATTGATTTTCCAAATAAATTCCACAGAAACAATTGAAGTAAGTATGATCAAATGTTAACACTTTGACACAAAAGTTAACACTTTTTTTTTTGCATTTAATGTTTAATAGATCACTAGTTAGTTGCATTCAAACATGTCACGAAATGTTCATGTATTTTCATACTCAGGCGTAGGCTACAAGAAATACTGATCTTTTAAGCATTATTTAATGAATAATTGAATATATAAATGACACAAAAATTATAACGGTTATTGTTCGGTATCAGTTAATTTTATAAACACGTTTATCTAAATTTGCAGACTTAACATTGTCATTCTAATCATCATTTTAATCAAATAATATTTCTTAAAATAATCACCTCTTTTTCTATTTGACACGTGCCTCACCAGCATTAGTGGTGTAGAATCAGATTTAGTGTGTATTTGCGTATAACAGGGATACACTTTGCAAATATAATCAGGTTTATTTGGACCTGTGTGTATTGTGTAAACGGTGTAAGTTTGACGTGCTCACAGACACCGCGATACGCGTGCAACATCGCCGAACAAATAACGTTCAGCAAATTCGTAGCAATTTCTTATTGTGGTTTAACATGTTGTATGCCACTGAACATCTTAAACGATGGTGGTTATGAAGGCAAACCTTCTTTAACAACAGGCAATGAAATATTGTAACAGTAAATCAATTAAAACTGGGTCATCACTGGAAATTTAGACTTTATTTATGCTGATTATGTACCTTGTTTGGATAACTCGTTGAAGTTAGTAAAAATTAGTATTCCTTCAGTTTAAATGAGAACCGTCCGTCATTAAAATGTGTGCAAATGGATCTACTTGTGTTTAGCATGTTCACATTACCTTGATTTGACTTTCAGTCATTTTTGTAGATGCCATTTTAATTATTAAAGACTGAAAAGTTTGACAATGCTGGACCAGTTGTAGTCATCATAAAACTGGTCCATATTATAAATAATATGCTTTAGGCATGTTCATTCCGTTTTTATTATTAATTTATTTTCTGAGTGAAAATCAAATAATAAAAAAAGCAGTATAATTTGCCAGTTGTCTCTTGATCTACATCTCAAAAAAGAGATTGAAGTGTGTGTGTGTGTGTGTGTGTGTGT
>NW_015628289.1:607907-631163 GCF_001515625.1 Sinocyclocheilus rhinocerous
TGTGTGTGTGTGTGGCCTACCACATCTTCTAAATGTTCATTTTGGTCATGGAAATTAATAGCACCATTATAGTAATCCCCATAACATTAAAGGTACTGTTTTATTTTCAGTCTCTAACAGAAAGCATCGACCAACCACCAATTTGGGACAAATAGACAGAAGAAATTGCCTTAATACACAGAATTCTCATATGACACCATACTGAGTATTTGACAGCAGCTCAGATTCTCTGAATACTGAGTCACTACAACATTGTCTTGTCCAAATCTAAATCATGTCATTAATATGAACATGCTATGACAGGCCTTTTTTTTAATTCAATTTTTCCAAGCTATACTAAGTAACTAGGCTTACCTAATTAAAAAATAAATAAATAAAAAATGCAACTATGCCTTTTGAATTACATGGCACAATGTCCTCCTGGATTATTTAGTTTGAAGTTAATTATTAATGGACAAGGTACAGACTGTGAACGCATTCTGTGTAGAAGGTCACTATCTTGTATTTGTTGGAAATGCAAAAGGACCATGTCTTTGAGTAAACACACCACGTCAGAGCATAGGCCTATACTTTGTGCCTGATTGAACTTGGGTTGGCATATGTCACATGTCTCTCAAAATATCACACTAAAACAATACATGGCTAATCTTTTAGATATTTTGTTGAGGAGCATTTGTTTCTCTAAAGCTTCAGGATTTTCTCTGCTTCTCTGCTCGATCATTCATCATGCAATTCAGCACGCTCTCTATGTTGCAATGTACTGTCACTGTGGGTGGCACCTTGGTGATCCTCCTCAATCTCATACATTAGGGTCTGTATTCTCAGTAAATATTCCCATGGAATCTTTAAACATCGACCTCCATTCTCCTTTTTGTCACTAGGAATTCATGTTCGAGATCATAGAGAGGTCAGAATATTTTTAAGCTACTAGACCCAGTCAGATAGATAGATAGATAGATAGATAGTAAAAGTGAGGCAGCAGGATTTCATTGAATTCCCTGCTGTTATTTGCAGGAATGTGTTACTTGGAGCTCCTATTTCAAAGCTTTTAAACCACAAAAGAGGCCTTTAAACAAACCTATGTTTCTCTTTTTTGCCATTTGCACTTTTACCCCGTCATTTATCTGATGGAACACAAAAGGGCCAGCAGGTTAAGCTTATGATTCATCTGTGTGAACCCGATAACTGGATCTCTTTCTTTCCAAATAAAAGATGCAAAAATGTCTGTGGCGACAGTAAACATTCCGGAGCGAGACAGGAGTTTGTTCTGGCTATTATCTGGCACAGCTGTGACAACCCCTGTTGGCTGCAGGTTTGTGGCCAACCAAAGCATGTTTACCTGGAAATGAATCTCAAAAGTAGTGCGACGGGGAATGTACACAACGCCGGATGGATGCAGAGGGGGGAAAAAAAACAGTCCTGCCATTGAAATGCCATTCAAAGCCAAAGGGGTGGTACGGAAGATATTGCACAGGGGCCTGGGCGCAAACAGTGGCGTAAATGGGCTAAAGGACTTCCTCAAATACGCACATTTTGATTTTGAGAAGCATTCGGCGAGGACTGCCCCGTAGTGCGCTTCTGTTTGGTCTGTATCCAAGGCCCACTGCAATACACTTCTCTTGTCATGCAAAAAAGACCACGGCACAATCATGCATGCCTCAAACAAGGTACCAATCCACATCCAGCGAGCCCAGCGTACTGGAGGATCTGAATGCACGAAATCAAACATCTCTTCATTTCGGCTAAATGGCCAAACTGGGCAGAAGTTAAACGGGGTGACAGAGGGAACAAAACAAAGCCTTTCGACGGCTTGAGATGGTAAATCTCTTAATTGATCAGATTAATGCATTATAATGCTTTGGCATGTCTGACAAACTATTACCCCTCTGAGGACAAAAAGGTTCGGATTAAATCCGTTATTTTAATCCTTCCATTTTAATGTATGCCGCAGCAAAAATGTAATATCAAATAACCCTTCACTGCTATTCATCAGTGAGGGAACTGCAAAGTCAACACACATTTTAATTACAAGCCAAAAGCAATTAAACGTGAGGACAAGCGTCAGTATGCTAATGAAATGGCAGGCTCCCGTGGGAAGAGAAGCTCTTAAATATCACCGCTATCAGTCCAGATTGAGCACTACAAGCTGCCATCGTTCACACTCACCTGACACATTTTCACCTCCAAGCTGCAGTAAAGTAAACACAGGCTTGACGGAAATCAATTCATTAGGGAAAGTTATTAAAGCATGTGTAACGTGACGTTAGTAAGAGATTAGAGTTTCCCGTGTTTCCTTGCCATCCTTCTCACCTTCCATTAGTAAGAAGAAATGGTAATAGAGGAGTGCTACTTTTTGGATCTTTAAAATATAGAAAGGCCAGAAATCCACATATCTTAGATTCTGCCAATCCTTATCGGAGTTTCCGCCGGTTGAACTGACTGATGCAGGCATTCAGCCCCTTAAGAAAACAGTCACGTTTCAGTTTTACATCAGTCAGAAGCCATTTGACTGTTCCCATTTTCCATTATTCCCGTGTCTGCCGGAGGGCAGTCTTATCTGTATTCCGGGCTGATAGGTGATAGTGAGTTTGGGATTAATGTAGTTGGAATGAAGGATGACCCAAGACAACCATCACCAAGAGCTTTACTCTGTGTCTTCAGCTTCACGTATTCATGTATTGACTTCTTTCATGAATTCTATATGCCTATTAAAGATTTGTTACAGAATTTTTTAAGCCTTAAATAGCTTTTAAGCCAATAAAGTCTACTGTAGTGTATTTGATACATCTAAATGATCAACTTGATCAAAACTTTGCTGAAAAACCTGTTGAACACAATCTACTATATGCCTTTTAGTATAACTGTACAAACATCCACCTTCAGTTCATGGTTCATGTCTTTTTCATCTTTACTGATTTTTATTAATTAAACGTAATAATGACATTTATATTGTAACTTTTACTGGACTGAAGCAGCTTAGCTTTACTTGATTATCCAGACATCTTTTTTTTTTAGAAAAACCATGTTAATATGTGAGAATCAAATATGAGGAATGTTTATATCATCTTACTAAGACATTATTGGGAGATATAGAGTGACAACTGATACTTCTATAATTTTATGTAAGTATCTGCTATATTGTTATAAAGATCTCATTGATTTACATTACAAGCTATCAGAATTTCATCTTACTTTTTGACCATATAAATATCAGCATTTGCACCAAATTGCATATTTTTGCTCAGTTTTGGCCTTTGAATAAAATTGAGGTGTTTTCTTTTCCCCTCCTTGAATATGAGCTCCATATTGCCCCTATATCATACTACATGGCCAATAAAAGCCTGATCAAATGTGATACAAAACATAAAAAACAAACTTTTTTTAAGATTTTGTCTAAAAGTTAAACAAACTGTTCCATTTAAAAAAAAATGATATTCCTGGCTATTATTCCATATACCCTTTAAGAGGTTAATCTTATGTATGAATGCTTAGATGTTGGTGCTAATAAACACCGATATGTGTTGATATCTGCTGGGTCACCTGTCCCAGTGTGAGTTTCCATCAGACTCATGAGGGAATGTTATTAGAATTCTGCTCTGCAATTCCTTCCTGCCTCACCTGAAGATCCATCCATATGCAGATGGCTAATTTGTAATGTTTACTAGAAAACAGCATGGGGGAACCAGGGAATCTTTTTGTCATCCCAGCCGTTCATTCAAAGGTCCCCCAGACACCGCCGCCCCAACATCAGTGCCCAATCTGTGTTTGCTTACCCATGAACAGTAGCAGAACCCAGGGAGGGGAGCCCATAAATTCAAGCTCTGTTTTACAGGCCTGGATAGCTAACAAGCTAGCCCGCTAACAAGGAGACTCCAATAGCGAGCGCCTCAACAGATTAGCACCTCATCAGCCTCCCGTGGCTAAGGACAAATATAGCCTTCTCTCCCATAAAATACAATGGGACCGCCGGCGATAAACAACACCCCAGCGGGGGTCCGATTCCCCCTCACTAAACTTCCTGACCTTCCCCTTCTCTCTGCCTCACAGCTGCCTGAGCCACCAAGTCCTGCTCCAGCCCTGCGGCCCAATTGGAGAGTTGTGTGTATTTCAGGTGAGCAAATATTGCCACTTGCTTGAGAGTTCAATGGTTGCCCCTTTCAGAGGTTGCGTATTGCAGTCACTCACTTGCAGGAAGTAGGTGTGAAGCTATGGGAATTCCTCTCAGCACAGCTGGAGTCATCCAATCAGCCCAGTCTTGGATTGGCCCTTAGATTTCAGCCTCTTTGTGGATTCTGTTGGTCTCATTTATCTGAGAAGGGAAAGGGAAAGTGTCATTTTTTTTAAACATACAGTCTTTAGATGGCTGATTCTGTAGCTCACAGTAATGTTGAGTTTTGAGAATTGACCTGATCGAGCATGTGCTGTTTTTGAGGCACCTTTGTCCTCATTAAGCATTTACAAATGTGCCAACTGGCTATTAAGCTCCTACCTTAATGGAAAGACAGTTGAAGTGACCTGAACTTAATTGGCGCTGAACTGAAATGTTTTCAACGGAAGTGGGAAAGGAAATCATGTGCAGCTTGATCGTGGGAATTTTTAGTGATCAGATGAACAACTCCTTCTTCAAATCAAATCACAAATGCAGCACCTTGCACATTTACAGACAGGAAAATGTACACAGAAAATAAATGATATCATTATGCACAGTATACATAACAGTTTCAGAAGGAATGAACTGAATGCTTCGATGCTCTTTAGTTAACAGTTGCCAAGTTCATTATAATGTAATTTTTTTTTTTTCATAATAGAACCTCTGGTTGTACCCTCATAGTGTGGTATGATTATGTCATTTTCCAAAACCTTCACACT
Source organism: Sinocyclocheilus rhinocerous (assembly GCF_001515625.1). Taxonomy (NCBI): domain Eukaryota; kingdom Metazoa; phylum Chordata; class Actinopteri; order Cypriniformes; family Cyprinidae; genus Sinocyclocheilus; species Sinocyclocheilus rhinocerous. The sequence goes on from NW_015628289.1 coordinate 612,777, forward strand.
CATTGTTTCTCGGTGGTGAAACTAACTCCCAACCTTCACCTGAATCCATTGCAATTTATAATTCTAACCATAACAATCCTAGGATCACTTGATCTATCTAGCATTTTAGCATTGAAAATACAGTAAATAAACTAATAAATAAATGAAGAAATATGTTGAGCTTACACTTTATACTAGTGCTGTACTACACTGGTGCTTGCAAAAATTTGATATGGTAACATTGTGTTACTCCCTAGGTTTATTGCTTCTGGTTGTAAAATGGGTAACACTTTATTTCGATAGTCCACTTCAGACATTCTATTAACAGTAAGTAACTTTGCAACTACGTCAACTAGCAGTTAGTAGAGTATTAGTAGACTGTCTGCTTAATATCTTCTAACTCTTTCTTTGTCAACTTATTCTACTAACCCTAAACCTACCCTAACATTCTACTCTGAGAGTTAGTAGACATGTAGTTGCAAATGAATGAGAATTAGTTGACATGTAGTTGACATGTAGTTACAAAGTTACTTATAGTTAGTAGAATGTCTAAAGTGGACTATCGAAATAAAGTGTAACCGTAAAATGTTATAATATTAATTGAGAGATTTATAATATTCACTGAGAGAGAGAGAGAGAGAGAGAGAGAGAATAGATTCCTAATTGTGTGTTTCATAAACTATACTTTTGGCCTGTGGAAAATAAAATGATTAAGCACGTTTTTATACTCTCATTTCTTAATTTAAATTTGTCCACCAACAATGTCCAACAGTGCACGTGCATCACAGAAAAAGTTTTCCAAAATGATGTTATACATGAGGGATGGCCATGATGTAAAAATGTACATAAATCATTTTTACCCCAGAAATATTGAAATGTTTATTCATTCTCAGAGAAAATGTTACCTTTGAAAAATGGTACCTTTAGGGGAACTATAAATTGTCAATGAGACACTACCCTTTAAAGGACATCTCTCTACCTTATTTACCTTCATAGGTTCATAGTAGTACCATACGATTTTACTTTGGTAAGGTACTTTACTAAGGTACTAATATGCACCTTTTAGGGTTAGATAAGGTGCAAAGTTATCATTTTAAGGATAATGTACCACTGACAACCTGTTGTACCCGTAATACATTTTTGACACTTTTTTTCCTGCAGTCTTTCACCATTTTTTTTTAGATCATCATAATTACTAAAATGTAAAATGATGGATTTTCATATTTTAAGTCTGGGACCGCATAGCAATAGAGAAATATAGCAATAGTAAATGAATGCATGATAAAATATTTACAAGACAAGAACGGGATGTATATATATACACTGAACAAAATTATAAACGCAACACTTTTGTTTTTGTTCCCATTTGTCATGAGCTGAACTCAAAGATCTAAGACTTTTTCTATGTACACAAAAGGCCTATTTCTCTCAAATATTGTTCACAATCTGTCTAAATCAGTGTTAGTGAGCACTTCTCCTTTTACACACACACACACACACACACACACACATATAAGTGTCCCCTATTTGAAGAAATACCAAAATCAATTGGCTTTATATTCAGTGCCCTCTGTTCATCCCTCTGCACTCTTAAAAATAAAAGGCTCTTAACATCTTTGGTTCTGTGAAGAACCTGTAACATCCATGGTTCTTTATACTGGAAAAGGGTTCTTAGGATGATTAAAATGTCATAAATATAATGGTTCTTTTTAGAACAGTTTGCTGAAAGGTTCTTTGGGGAATCTAAAATAGTTCTTCGATATCATCTCTGCAAAACACTTTTTTGGAACCTGTTAAAAATACATGACGTTTTCAGAGTCATTTTTATATCCAGATGCTATAGGATTTCAGGAGTATTAAGATCATACCAAACAGAATCAGAATTTCTGTCCACATTAGATGCACGTAAATGCCAACCTGTCAACAAAAGCACCAGCATGTCACATGAGAACAGCCAACACAGAACGGCAGTGCTGTATGGGACAATGCATTCCAACAAGACGTAACGTCAAAGGCACACAGCTGGAGAGGGCTATACCTCTGTGCTCAGTCAAAACACCAGATAGGCTACTCCAGTCGGGGTGTCCATGAAAAAGACCCTCCTCTACTGCAATCAGCTCTCTCTCACCTCAAATGAATCTGCTCCCTGATCCTGTTTACTCTTTGTGTGTTTGCTTGTTTGTTGGTTTGTTTGTTTGCTATAATGCCTGTCGATGCCTTGCATTGTGAAGACAGACAGCAGTTAGACGACGCTCCACGTGGACCACCCTTGAAGCTGGCTGAAGAATGCTGATGCTAGTTAGAGGGTGGTTTAATATGCATTTATGTTTGATCGGCAGAAGACTTCTGAAATGGAAAGAAGGTGATGTTTATCAGCTGATAATATTCCTAGTATACACAGCACAGTGAAGGCTTACAGACCCAAAGCTCCCATACTTCAGAGGAACGTATTATATTGATTGCTTGAGGACAGATTATGTCTTATGAAGACAGATTTGGTCCATATGCAATTCTGATATGTCATAATGGTGACATTTTTAACAGAATACCTACAATATTTAGTTCAAAGTCCGATATTTCAAGACAGACTGGGGTACTTTATTGACTTCTGAGAGGACATTTCACGAATTAAGAAATATAATTATAGTAAGCAATCAATAAATAATTAAGGAGCTCAGCAATAACGAAACCATTGTTAATTAATAATTATATTACAAAAATATCACTGTAAGAAGTAAAAAAGTGTAATAGTGGAGACCAGAGATGCTTTTAACATGGGGTGAGTTCAGTTTAGCCAATGAGAAACTAGCTACAGGTGTGAAAGAAGATAGTAGATATAGTAGAAGATAGTATAAAAGTGATAAAGGACTTACAAAAAAAAATAAAAAGATTCAGAGCATTTTAACACACTCTGAAAAGCAATTCAGGGGCCCTATTACCACAACTTAAATGCAATGTTGCAATACATTGTTTGCCATTTAACTGAAATTTCTGAAACTGATTTAAAAAAAAAAAAATCATGCATTGCATAGGATTGGATAAGGTGAATAAATGTTGATATATATTTTTTTTTGTTTTTGTTTTTGTTTTGTTTTTGTTTTTTTTGTTTTGTTTGTTTTTTGTTAAGGGAAAGACCCATTTGTGTTTAATGCTGTTATGTTTGACATTTAAGAGAGGTTTTGTTTTGAAGTTGTTGTGGTTAACATTGTGCTGAAGAGCAGGCTAGTGCTTGTGGTTAGGTTGTGTTTGGTTGTGGCTACGTGAAAGTGCACACTGACTCTATGAGCAATGATTGTGCTAATGCTAGCAATGAGTAATATCTTACTTGTTTGTTACTTCTACATGCTAAATAAGTTACATTTAGCATGCATTACATTAGTTATTCATTTCTTAGTAGTTAAATAGTCCTCAAGTAGATTTAATTGGTTCTAGGACCACCACTCAACTTAGAATTAGCTAGAATTTTTTTTTTTTTTAATAATCTTGAAATGATGATAATTACGTTTTTAGTGCATTATTCAATAATCTGATTTGTGATCATGTTAATGACAGAACTTGGTAGAATCCAAATCATCAGATTATGTGGTTTAATTTGATATATGATATTTGACTTATAATAAAATAAAATGGAAAATAAGCACGCACTCTCTAACACACACAGTCTGTAATGTTTTTAGAAAAGAAAGGGTTTCCTATAGCATTTAAATGAAACTGTTTCAAATGAAATGAGAGTGTGTTCCGGTAAGATTGCTGATGAGGGATGGAATAATTATTTAAAACAAGTAAATGTGATTACCACAATACAGCCAAAAACTATTACATGTGCATGTTTTGTGTTGCTGTTATAGTCCACTCCTGTAGTGAGGTAGTTTGTAGCACTCTTTGTACATGCACAGTTTAGGAATAAGTTTTACTTTTGTAATCTACTTCAGTTTATTACAAACAAAAATGGGAATATTATATAAAAGTTTAAGATGCACAGTGCAAAACAACACTTAGAAATATTGAGTTAGAAATCTTGAAACCTAATGTGTTACAACACCCCCAGGTTTCTCTTATATCTACTGTAGGGTTTTTCTGCTAAGTCTGATGGGTTGATCATTTTTAAATGATTTGTCTTGCAATCTGACACTTTAGGAATTCATCATTTAAGGTGTCTTTGTGTGAAATGACATGTTCGGATAATTATTAAATGTTACATTTTATTTTAAGGTGATGTTTTTACAGTGTTAAAACACAAATAAGTACCGAATAATATTAATTAACTACATGCACAACTAAATTTTTGGTTAGGGTTGGTTGCTTGTAATTATGCACAATTTACTGCATCTGTAACTCCATTACCTTAAAGTTTTACCATTTTAAATGATAAAGATTTGCATCACTATCCCAATGTATGTTTGTGGGTCATATACATCAGTGGTCCCAACCCTGGTCCTGGAGGCACCCCAACACTGCATGTTTTGCATGTCTCCTTAACCAAACACACCTGATTCAGATTCTCAGCTCATTAGTAGAGACTCCAAGACCTGAAATTGGTGTGTCAGAGAAAGGAGATATGCAAAATGTGCAGTGTTGGGGTGCCTCCAGGACCAGGGTTGGGACCCACTGATATACATAACCCATATTTTTACTTTAGTATGCAATGCACTTTAACCCTGATACAATTTGAACAATACATTTTGATTGTTTTTATTTTCAATCTGAGGTGTAACTAAATGTTAAATAAACGTTCAGTGTTCATGGTCATATTTATATGTCGGTATAGCAAGTTGTCATTTAACTGATGTTTTTGTGCAAATAAAGCATGAAGCAACCTGAGATTAGATAGCAAGTTTGTCAAGAAGATAGTAACAGCTCTTGGATCACTTCATAGTGTGTTCGAAACTGCTGCTCTTCTTTAGTTACATTTTTTTTAAATCTATACAATTTTCTAATACTTTCAATGTATCTTTATTGTTGTCATTTTTATGAGCACCTGCAATAACAGTCAGAAATGAAACAGGAACCAAACAATGCTCCTGACTGGAAAGCAGAGGTGGAGAGAAGGTAGAGAATGAATGACAGTATGACACAATCCAGATTCGAACCCGTGACTCTATGAGCGCGATAGCTCTGACGAAATTATTGTTTTAATGGCATATACTACAAAAACGCATTGCCCACGTGTGTGTGTGTGTGTGTGTGTGTGTGTGTGTATGTGTGTACCTGGTATTTATCACGTTATGGGGACCAAATGTCCCCACAAGGATAGTAATACTAGTCAATTTTGACCTTGTGGGGACATTTTTGAGGAAACAAGCTTATAAATCATACAGAATGAGTTTTTTTGAGAAAGTAAAAATGCACAAAGTTTCCTGTAAGGGGTAGGTTTACGGGTAGGGTTGGTGTAGGGCAATAGCACATACAGTTTGTACAGTATAAAAACCATTACGCCTATGGAATGTCCCCATAAAACATGGAAACACAACATATGTGTGTGTGTGTGTGTGCGTGTGTGTGTGTGTGTGTGAATTCTATGAGCAGAATGCCCTCTAGTGGCATAAAAATGAAATCAAGCCTGTCCGACCCTTCCAAGAAGAATAGATGATGGTTGCAGAAAAAAAAAAACAGTTCATTTGTATTCCACTGAGATTCTTTTCACTATATCAGTCTATTTTTCTAATTTTTATATTTTTTCCCCAAACACATAAATATTAGGGTGCACCCGCACGTCACTTTGAAATGATCAAATTAATGTTCTAGAACGGATTTATGGAGAGTTCATGGACAAAGGATCGTAAATAATATTGCGGTGTAAATAATTGTATAAATTATTATATAATGTATACATTTTATATGAGTTCCAGTAGATCTCTACAGTCTCGTAAGAATCATGTCATGCCGTTAATCGAGATTAATAATCTGTAATTTATCCAACACACATACGCAAACGTGTTATCATGTTTTCTTATAATTGACTGAATGAGCATTTTAATCCCTCAGTGGTATCTATATGTGTCTATAAAGGTAAGATCACAGGTAAGAAATGCAGATGAGAATGAATAAGACCTCAGGGCTCCACTTACACGCCGCTTCACCTTCTGGAGCAGCATCTGGACTTCATTACCCAGATTTACACAATATGTGCATTTAAGCCCGTTTTGATCTCTCCGTTTCCCCCCGATCTTTCCAGCATTTAATGGACTGCCAAACCTTACATCTCGAATGAGGCCGAATCTACAGCAATAAATCTTGCCTCACGACCGCAAGCGGAGAGCACTGATTCTCATGCTGCATGGTTTGTGTGGAGGTCGATGCACTTTTCAGTGTTGCCAACTCATTTTCAGGGGAAGTTGCTAAAGGAAGGTCGATTTGTTGCTAAAAGTTGCTGAATGACGTTGTGATGCCATGCGCAATGACGTCATTACGTAATCACGACGCAAAATTTTGTCACATCATCAAATCTCAGCAAAAAAATGTTTTTTTGTTAATTTAGATTTGTTTGTAAAATAATATAAATGCATAATATAATGTTAAAATATAAATAACTATTTTTATATACATTTAATTATTGAACACTTACACATTTTTGAACGATTACAAGTTGTTGTTTTTTTATTAGCTAGTAAACTAGTCAAACTACACATTCTGAACAATTATAGTTTTAAGCAGTTTATTAGTATTCAGTATGCTACACTCTAAGAAAAAAATTTACAGGTTTTTACCTACATTTTAAATTATGCATTGTATTTTGTGTTTTCGGGTTACAGGGTTACAACGGATAATGGATAACGGATAATGTCCTGGAAAATTGCTAGTAACTTTGCCATTTTTCTAGATGTTTTTCTTACAGTGTACTAACTGATCAACAATCGCAGGTACAAGCTACTAACAAGGTGTATCATAAATGAACAATTATTAAATTATTATTATTATCAAATTGTACAACTGCAAATAGCCATAACTTAATTCACGTGAATTCAACTCTCAACGTCTCAATGATCCCCGTGCGACTCTCGGGTTTGTAAATGTGTTTAACTTTGATATGAATTTGACGAGCAGCGCGGTTATGAAACTGATGTTGGCTGGTTGTTAGTAGGTTATTAAATTTCAGGACAGCGGTCCAGAGCGGAACGCTTCCCAGCCTGAGATAATGGCTTTAAAGTGATTAAATCGCCTGTGGATTTCACATTCTTGATTTAAGACACAATTTTCAGTAAAGTAACCTCAAAAACTCAACACAAATTAGCCATAGCACATCTGTCTCTGCTGTAGTGTGTTCACAGTCTGTTATTTACACTTCACCCCAAAGCACACAATGAGAGTGAGTGTGTGTGTGTGTGTGTGTGCCTGGTATTTATCACGTTATGGGGACCAAATGTCCCCACAAGGATAGTAATACTAGTAAATTTTGACCTTGTGGGGACATTTTTGAGGAAACAAGCTTATAAATCATACAGAATGAGTTTTTTTGAGAAAGTAAAAATGCACAAAGTTTCCTGTAAGGGGTAGGTTTAGGTGTAGGGTTGGTGTAGGGCAATAGCACATACAGTTTGTACAGTATAAAAACCATTACGCCTATGGAATGCCCCCATAAAACATGGAAACACAACATATGTGTGTGTGTGTGTGTGCGTGTGTGTGTGTGTGTGTGTGAATTCTATGAGCAGAATGCCCTCTAGTGGCATAAAAATGAAATCAAGCCTGTCCGACCCTTCCAAGAAGAATAGATGATGGTTGCAGAAAAAAAAAAACAGTTCATTTGTATTCCACTGAGATTCTTTTCACTATATCAGTCTATTTTTCTAATTTTTATATTTTTTCCCCAAACACATAAATATTAGGGTGCACCCGCACGTCACTTTGAAATGATCAAATTAATGTTCTAGAACGGATTTATGGAGAGTTCATGGACAAAGGATCGTAAATAATATTGCGGTGTAAATAATTGTATAAATTATTATATAATGTATACATTTTATATGAGTTCCAGTAGATCTCTACAGTCTCATAAGAATCATGTCATGCCGTTAATCGAGATTAATAATCTGTAATTTATCCAACACACATACGCAAACGTGTTATCATGTTTTCTTATAATTGACTGAATGAGCATTTTAATCCCTCAGTGGTATCTATATGTGTCTATAAAGGTAAGATCACAGGTAAGAAATGCAGATGAGAATGAATAAGACCTCAGGGCTCCACTTACACGCCGCTTCACCTTCTGGAGCAGCATCTGGACTTCATTACCCAGATTTACACAATATGTGCATTTAAGCCCGTTTTGATCTCTCCGTTTCCCCCCGATCTTTCCAGCATTTAATGGACTGCCAAACCTTACATCTCGAATGAGGCCGAATCTACAGCAATAAATCTTGCCTCACGACCGCAAGCGGAGAGCACTGATTCTCATGCTGCATGGTTTGTGTGGAGGTCGATGCACTTTTCAGTGTTGCCAACTCATTTTCAGGGGAAGTTGCTAAAGGAAGGTCGATTTGTTGCTAAAAGTTGCTGAATGACGTTGTGATGCCATGCGCAATGACGTCATTACGTAATCACGACGCAAAATTTTGTCACATCATCAAATCTCAGCAAAAAAATGTGCGCTGTCTGATGCCGCGCCAAACCCTGTGGCTGAAAAAAAAAAAAAAATTATGTTTTTTTTTTAATTATTATTATTATTTTTTATTCTTGGGCACGAGCTTTACTAATAAATATTTGTTTGACGATGAAAATGACCGTATGCCGACCTGATAATAATTTCCATGAAATTATTCACTCACTATTGATACAGGGGGTTGCAAAAATGTCTGAAAGTCATTTGGACATTTCACTCACACACTGAAGCGGTTTCTCACACCATAACGGGATATTCTTTTAAGACAGAAAACAAAAGCGCTGGATGAGGTGCTATTTATCTACAATCCATTGTACGGAAGTAAAACAAAAACAAAACAAAAAATAATAATTTTATCTCACTATTCTGAGGACAAGAAAGTCAAGACTTTTTTATTTATTTGTTTATTATTTTTATTAATTTTTTTAATGCCGTGGCATAAACAAGCTTCCATTATGCTCTGTACTGAAGGTAGACACAATTTATATCCACAAAAGAGTTTCTCAGTATTTTTGTCTTGTTTTCCAATAGAAATATCAATGACAGGCCTACATTAACTTGAGAAGCAAAATGACGTAAGACATCCAGTGTTGTTTTCTGGAGGAAAAAAACTAAAAGTATCAAATTGTGAGTGAGTTTAAGCTCGGGCTTCTGCTACAAAAGAAAATATTTTGTCAAATATTTTCTGACCAAACAGTTTTGGTGACCACTCAATTCCATGTTATGGACAAAAACTTTTATTAAAATATCTTGTTTTACGTTCCACGGAAGGAAAAATGCCAAATCAACACATCAGCGTTGGTATTTTACTGTTAGCTTTGTTAAGTTTTTACAAATAAATAAAAAAGTCATGCTCTTCCAAGTTTTATTTCAGTTCATATTATTCGGAGAAACATTGTCTTATTGCTGATCTCAGACCTGTAAGTGCCTTATCTAAACCAGTTTATGATAAAAACCAAATGTATAAGGTCTGGTCATGAAATAAAACGACAGAGTAAATTGATCTGCCCAGTTTTCCTGTCTCCTGAAGATGAACACTTATCAGTCAGCCATGTGGCAGGCCACACATCTTTAAGCCATTTGCGGAGAAGGCAGATAAAGAAGCTCATTCAGAGGGCCCTTCATCTCAGGGGAAGTGGATGAGACTCGCTCTTAAGAGACTGACTTACAGCAGACCTGCTGTCTCGAGCACCCAGTATTTCTGACTATTTTAAGATCTGTTGATGAATTTGATACCGTTTTAACTTTTTTAATATGCTTGAAAGAAGTCTCTTGCTAACCAAGCCTGCTTTTGATAAAAAATACAGTAAAAGTAGTAATTTTGTGAAATATCATTTAACTGTTTTCTATTTTAATCATTTAAAAATGTTATTTATTCCTGTGATGCAAAGCAGAATTTTCAGCATCATTGCTGAATAGCAATTAGATGAAAAGCAAAGCTCAAATGAACAGCTTTTTCCCTGTGAAATACAAATACAAATTAACAGCATGTACTTAGGGTTAGGGTTAGTTTTAGAGTTGCTGCATATAATTATGCATAGTTTACTGTTAATACTATAGTAAGTGCATGTAGTATATGTAACAAGGACACTGTAAAATAAAGTGTTACCCCTTTCTCAATAAAATATGAATTTATTTCTATAAATTAAAAGGTTACACTTTATTTCGATAGTCCACTTTAGACATTCTACTAACTATAAGTAACTTTGTAACTACATGTCAACTACATGTCAACTAATTCTCATTAATTTGCAAGTACATGTCTACGAACTCTCAGAGTAGAATGTTAGGGTAGGTTTAGGGTTAGTAGAATAAGTTGACAAAGAAAGTGTTAGAAGATAGTCTTAAGTGTTAAGCAGACAGTTTCTTACAGTAACTTTTTACACCAAACCTTATTCCTCACAGTTTAATCAACATACTATTGAGGATTTGACTTGTGACACAAAATATAGAAAAAAAAAAAAGAAGAAATACATCTCATTTAAAGGGGTCATATGATGCTGCTAAAAAGAACATTATTTTGTGTATTTGGTGTAATGAAATGTGTTTATGCGGTTTAAAGTAAAAAAAACACATTATTTTCCACATACTGTACATTATTGTTTCTCCTCTAAGCGTGTGACGGAAATGTTACGCCCCTCACCATATTGGGATGCCTGCAGAAACCACATGAGACGACCCCGGGCTGGACTCCGCTTCATCCACGGTGAAAGCCGATCCGGCGATCCACAGCGCGAAGTTGAAGTATTTCCTCAGCGACCAGCACGGATCAGCTCCAGGCATGACGAAGCAGATATCGTCCTCTTTTGGAAGACCAAACAAAGTAGTTTCGCTTTCACAACGAAACACACAGCACCTTCACGACATGGCGGCGGCAACAATACTACAGCGAGAATAAAAGTTACGCCTTCTTTCTTTGCGTGAACGTTTGGGCGGCGTTATGCAAATCTTCCCACATCGTGACGTAGATATGTGGGGGCGTGTTAGAACGAGCCGTTTTAGGAAGGCGTGGCTGACTCTTAACTTTTATAAAGAATATCTCTTAGGATTTGGGACTTTAGTCTTTACAACTTTACAGATCTTCTTTATGCACCAAGAGCTTGTAACACTCCAAAGAGAAAGGAAAAATTGAAATCGCATCATACGACCCCTTTAAATATGAAAGTAAACTTAGCTAGTCCTCTTCCTTTTCATAAATGTGTGTTGTGAGGAAGGCCGCAGTGCCTGATCTCAGCTGTTACATAATTGCATCCAGCTGCTGTTGATTGGAGCTGATTTGTGGTGCCACTGTTATACTGTGGCTCACTGCTCTGAACACACTGACACACACAAACACACCAGCAGCAGACCCACAAAAACAAGCTCTTTGACAAACAGCGTACAAACCATGATGCTTAACCCAGTAAAGCCTGACATATGAAAAAATAGTCAGTTTTTTTTAAACATGACAGTCTGAGACTATATATATATATATATATATATACAAATACATGTGTGTGTGAAAGTTTTTGCATGTGTGTTTTTGCAAAGTATCATATATGATCCATTAGGCTTTTATGACTAATACAGTATAGTATGATATAGTGGTAATACGGAGCTCATACTTTTGAGTAAAAGACACCTCCGTTTTAATCAGAGGCTCAAAATTAGCAAAATTATGTAATTTGGTGCAGATTTTAATATTATATGACCAGAGAGAAAGATGAAATTCTGATATCCTGAAATATTACTAACAATATAAAAGTTGTTCTTACATTTACTTTGTAAAAATGCCCCCTTGAACTCGTGGTTCACTTGTCTGTTTACTGTGAAATCTTTACTGATTTTTATAATTATACTAAAAGGCCTTTTACTTGCTAAAAAAGTATAAACTACCAATCAGGTGACAGAAGCCTTGTAGTAGATTGTGTCCCATGGAGATAGCCTACTACTCTTTCGCATACTATTTTTCACCTACTAAGCAAGTATGCATATTCGGATGCAGCCATACTTTACATGAATGCAGCTGTGATTGCTTGTCCCGTGCACACAATTGAAGCTGATATTGTGTCGCGAGAAACTAAAAGCCAAATGCAAGCATGTTGATTGGCCAAAAAAAAAAAACAACAACAAAAAACAAGCACACGCCACAGTTGTGTTCACATACTTAAGTATGTTTCTGGCCTTATGCTTTGTTCACACATTTAACTGGTAATGTTACAAATTCTCATCCCGGCAAATTGCCAGAACTGATTTACCCCGAATTTCTCTTGTTCACACAAGATCTGTAAAATAGAAATGTACCAGTAATTGTGTGGAAAGGGCTATATGTGTGAAACCTCCTTATGATATTCTAGTGCAGACATGCCCAGGTCCTTCATACTGTATATAGGTCTATGGGATCATTTCATGACTTGCAAAAATTTGGTCAAAGTTGGAAAGTCCAACACCTTGAAAAATCACCCCAAACACATGGAATGTATTGTTTTTATTGAATCAGTATATTCAGAACACTGACACTTGCCAATCCAGCGGCAACATAGTGATGAAGATGTAATGATTTAGAGGAATCCTCAATCCTGTTCTCCCATATTTCAATGTGTACATAACAGTTTTCATTTCATGGACAATGAAAAGAAACTACTTGAAAATGGCTTCTTTTACCCTGATATCTGTTCATTTTCACTGGGGTGTCTGTGTGTCCAACTAAAGATGTCAAGTGTGTGTGTGTGTGTGTGTGTGTAGAGGGATGTGGGTACAATGTACTACCTACATTCAGAAATCCAATTTATCCAGCTTAATTTTAATATTGTAGGTGGTATTTACAACAACAAAAAGTCCATTGCCAAAAATATATATATGTTTCAGATTTTCCAGTTCTGGGATTCATAGAATGGTTCATTCTTCAGGACAATACATACCATATAACATTTTTTTAACACTGTTCATCTTTTCTAATAAAAGTTGTTAGCAGTTATTTTCAATACATTACTTTTTTTGTATTAAAAACAGCTTTGCTAATAAGTCATAAAGCTTTCTCACAATAGGGCTTTTGACCAACACATCTTTCTGCACTGCTTAGCTGGTATTCGATTTTAAAATCGCAGTATGAGGAATAAATAAACAGAATGGCTCTGAGGACAACAGCTCTAAAACAAGGTAAGAACCAGAGTCACGATAGACGTGAATGTCTTTGGTCCGCTGAGGATAATATCTCCCATTCCGTCTGGCAGATTCAATTCAGAGTTCAAACATGCTTAAGTGCAGTTCTTGTTTCATCTGACGACACAAGCGCGATCTTCTGGATTCTTGAAGAATGGTGTGCTGTTACCTCACATGATCCACTTAATTGTACCAGCTGCAGTGGTTGTATTGTTTAGTGCAAAAAACTAAAAAATGACCCTTTTGTTATTAGAATATCATAGAAGAATAGGAATTAAAAAACGCATTTTCCAGTTTGATGCTTTCGAAATGAAAGGCTGTAAACACTAATATAAACGACTGCATCGCTCTCCCCAGTATGTTTTGTTTTACTTCATTCACATCTGTTACTAACCTTTATATTATTGTAACGTGAGTTTCTATTGTAACACGAGTAAGAAACAAACTTAACAGCACCGTTTGGAAAAGAACAGTCATTAAGACTCCTGAATGCACTCCCAGCGAACATTTCCACACTCTAAAACAGCCTTCATCTTCATTAGCAGGTGGATCCGCAGTTTCCATGACTCTTGCTGACATCCAGAGAGTAGTCTGCTCCCCTCAAAGGCTGCTTCAGATTGCTGATGTGTTTCAATCTCCATAGCAACAGACCATTAACAGGTAGCTGCCTTCAACTGACCTCGTTTTCAGTTCGGCTCCTATGGCCACTAGGGGTCCTCGTCCATATCATCGAGGTTTGGAGCCATGATGAAGTGCTTCGGATACACCAGGCTGTGCTCGTAAGCGTACTTTTCCCAGCGTGCATCGTCGCTCTCGTGAGTAATGTAGCGTTCCCTTCGGCGCGTCTCAAACTCTCGCAGATCGAGCCACGTCTGGTAGTCCTGGGACAGTGCAGACATGAACAAGTTGAGGTATAAAGCTCTAAAACGTTCTGAGAAGCCATTTTACAGGTTTCTAGGCTCCTTACCTGTAGCCACGGATGACTGAGGGTCTTATCCACACTGTAACGTTTCCTCATCTTGACTTGGAGAAGGTTGTTGATCAGATCTGTAGCTATAGAGTTAATTTGGAGATTGTGGACATAGTTAGACTGGTTAATACATGATCTGGGCCACATTTCCAAAAAGAGCAATCTGTTCCCTTACAAAAAAGTTTATTCAAGTGTACTGTTGGTGTACTTGTTTTAACCAAAAAATAAGAGAGTATACTTCTAGTGTACCTTATGTGTACATCTCTGACAGTACATACATTTGCTTTCTCATAATTCCTTTAAGAAAATTATTAGAAAATAAGTAAACAATACTTGGCATATGCTGACAGATATAGTGAAATATATGGCCTATACATATGAAATAATAGTCTGAATTTTTGCAAACAGTTTCACAATCTTTCGACTATATATATATATATATATATATATATACACACACACACAGAGTTCTGGCATGAAACTCTAGATGGCGCAGTCCGATAGGTCTAACTCAATCTGACCTAATGACATCATCATCACATGGCACAGCTGATTGGTTCTCTCCTGTATCGGTAGCCAATGAGCTCGCTGCTCAACATTCAAATATATGACTAGTGCTTGCCGTAGCAGTTGCAGCTTGCTTCAGAAACCCTCCACCTTCCCCAGCTCCACCTGTATAGATCTACCTGTATAGCAGCAGCAGTGTAGCAGATCTATTCCGCCAAGACCAAATACATTAACATTGTCATGTACATTACCATGCCAATGCCTCCGAGAGTTGTCATGACAGAAATAAATATATATAGCTTGCAAATGTGTTTTTTGTTGAATATCTGGAGTATCTCCAATAATATGTCTTCGTAAGATGATATGTAAATGCTTAGTATTATGATCAAAACATATAATGCTATGCAGTAAAATGATGATTGAGAGATGAACAAATAAATGTTCCTTAAAAGCCTGATGATCAGATTTGACGAACATTTCAACATGATTTTTTGAAGAAGAAAAAAAAGAAAAAGAAAAAAAAATATGCATGGATAATGAAGCCTAGCTTGCTTCAGGTCAGTAAGTGATCATCTTGAAATATCACTGTATCAAACATGATACAGTAGGATTTTCTAGGGTTAAGTGTTCTAGGTATACTTGGCTTGTATTTGTGTTTGCCATTTTTATAGTGTAGCTAACAACATTATACTTTTTTATAGTGAAGCTTAACTGATAAACTTACATCTTCAGGTTTGTAGTAACAAATCAGCTTTGGGGTTAAATAGCTTATAACTAGCTTTTAAGGAATGAATGGCTTATAAACAGCTTAGAGAAAATGGTACATTGGTGGAAGTGAATCTGATTGTTTTTGTACACAATGATATTAACCCAATAATTAGTAGTTTACGGAGTATAATTCAAAGTGTACTTCCATAAACTAGAAAGTGGGCTAGAAGTATATAACTGATAGTATACCTATAAGTTAATTTGTAGTACGGTTCAGAGTAGAGTCACAGCAACACAAAAGAAAAACTTATGTAAACTTAAATGTAAACCAGTTTACTTTTGTTACACTGAAATTACACTACACTACACTAAAAAAGTGGGCTAATTTAGTCCCAATTATTGGAATATTGGAGCGTTTTTTAGTATACATAATGTATACTTGGGAAAAAAAATTATTGAATTTCAAGTTTACTTCATAAAACAGGGCCCTTTGAAATCAGTGTTATTTTTTTCCAAAATTCGTTATTTTTTTCTTCATCTTAATTTTTCTGTACTCTGTTTTAATGGTTAAATTAAATTGTATTAATCAAAAAGCATGTCTAATTAATTGAAATCACGAAACTTACAATATTTAACAGCAATTTATTAAACGTTTAACAAAAAATACATTTTTAAGGCCCTATGAAATTTTTCTCAAATTCAGTTTTATTTTTACTATATTTTGGACTCCATTTGAATAGTTTCATTACATTTTAATAATCAAAAGCATCTCTAATTAATTGATTTTATACAAAATAATTTATTATTATTTTATTTTATTTCATTTCTTCTTTTCCAGAAATAATGTGTTGTGTATTTACATTTTTCTGGTAAATAAATTATGGTAAATCATTTTTTCTGGTAAATATTCCTTAAAAATAATGGTTTAATAATAATTTTATTAGTAATAGTAGTACTATCATTACATGAAGTAATGTATTTCTGTCAGTTTCTACAAAGTTAAGCCGAACTTTGACAGGTTGCTGTGAAGACATTTAAGTTTCTGTTTGTATATGATATGCGATAGTTTTTCTCAAAAGAAAAGGTAAAATGCTCATGAAATGACTCTCAGAGCAGTTCTAGAGATTATGTTTATGTGTTCATGTACTCATATATTGAGGCGGCAGAGGCTGAAAACACAGCGAGCATCACGTGCACCTTAACCATTCATTCACACCGAGACACGCAGAACATGCAGGATCCATATTTAAATAGTATTTTTGCAGCTTAATATTCACAGACACTAATCTATATTGAGTTTTGATTTAAGTTTATCAACCTACTTTTGATTTATCCATCCAAAATCTGGCAAATTCCGTGACATTCTGTGTTATACAGTAAATTCCATTCTTATTACTGGATTCTGTGATTCCGTCTGTTTTTTCTGCATCACGGAAATCATAGGGCCCTAATAAAATGAACTTGAGGAATACTTTTTTTTTTTTTTGTAAGGGTACTAGTTACAGTAGTTTAAGTACAAACTACAAAAATAAATAGTTTTATTATTTTGTGCAGGGAAATCAATTGCATTTAAATAATCCTTTATTAGATCATCTAATGTGCATTTGCAATGTCAATTTCACAAATGTATTAAAGGGTTGAGTTGCGAGCTTCCAGAGTTAATGACAGTGATAACAGTGTCAGCAATGCTCAAATCTCAGTAAGGAGCTTGTGAGCGTTGTCTCAGAGAGGAAGAGGAAGAATTTAATGTAATGTAAGCATCATGAATTTATATTTTTATTTAAATGCGCTTGAAGTCTATTCTATGACAACTGCTTTTTGGAAACACCCTGAAGGATGATTAACTGTATAAATGTTTCTGCAATCTATTAAGCACAGAGCTATTAGCAAACCCTACCATTCAAAAGTATGGGGTTGGTTTTGAAAAAAGTCTCTTATTCTCATCAAGATTGCATTTACTTGATCAAAAATACAGTAAAAACAGTAACATTGTGATTAATATTGCTATAATTTAAAATAAATTTATGCATTTAAAATAGAAAATGCTATTTATTCCTGTGATGGATGGCAAAGCTGAAAGTACAGTAACATTAACAAGAAACATTTCTTATTATTATCAATGTTGAAAACCCCCCCCCCATATTTCGAATGGTACTGTAGTAAAATAAAATTAAAACAAGTATAGAGCTGTAAGCTTCAACAATAAATTAAACTACTGTAATGATGGATTTGAGTATAATTGCTCCACAAAAATAAACCAAACTATAAAACTAAACATGTAATGATGTGAAATGTAGAGACAGAGAAATGGCATTTATAGTGTTGTAGAGGAGTGTGACAGACTGAAATTGGGAGAGGCTGGTATAATCTTTCAGGTCTTGGGCGGAAAGAACTATTCTAAACAGACGTGGGGGTGGACAGTCTGCTCGCTGTCTGACAAGACAGACATCTAGACATCTCCCTCTTTCTTCTAAAGCAAAAGATAGAAATTACACACTACAGTACAGATGATTACAAATGAACACCTCATCCTAAGTCGTTTGTAAAACAAAGTAATGCATTATATGCCTATTTCTTCTGAAAATGTACAAAACCAGTTTATCTTTGGTTTTCTCAGTAACTGCAACTACTCTATAAAAAAAAACAAAAAAAACATGGAGGTGCTGAGAAAACAGGTTCGTTCTTTAGAAAGTAGCTTGAAATCAGTAAAGCGCGGCTAATTACCTTCTGCAGAGATCTCTTTCCAGGGTGTTGATGGGTACATGAACGCTGCGTTCTGGATTTGGTCGTTAATGTCCTCGTCCTCATTAAAGGGGAAGGTGCCACTCAGACTGACATAGATAATGACTCCCACTGACCACATGTCCAGGGAACGGTTGTAGCCTTTACTGCGCAGCACCTCTGGGGCCAGATACGCTGGTGTGCCCACCACTGAACGCCGGAAAGATTTTTCCCCGATGATCCGAGCAAACCCAAAGTC
>NW_015628289.1:631282-635285 GCF_001515625.1 Sinocyclocheilus rhinocerous
TTTAGAAAGTAGCTTGAAATCAGTAAAGCGTGACTGCTTACCTTCTGCAGAGATCTCTTTCCAGGGTGTTGATGGGTACATGAACGCTGCGTTCTGGATTTGGTCGTTAATGTCCTCGTCCTCATTAAAGGGGAAGGTGCCACTCAGACTGACATAGATAATGACTCCCACTGACCACATGTCCAGGGAACGGTTGTAGCCTTTACTGCGCAGCACCTCTGGGGCCAGATACGCTGGTGTGCCCACCACTGAACGCCGGAAAGATTTTTCCCCGATGATCCGAGCAAACCCAAAGTCGCACAACTTTACCTGGACCAAGAGAGTGATCTCACTGAGCAAGTGGTCTAGTTTGGTTTTATCACAGGGATTTCAAACATTTTTGTCAGCTGAACCTGTTTAAGTATTTACTTGAAGGACCTCCTGAGAATTTAAGATAATATTCCAATAATTTATCAACACATTCACAGTTCTATGATGTTGGTTAATGGTTACAAATAAACATCTCAATTATTTCATTCTTTTCTTGTGTTATATTTTAAATGCTTTCTATTTTAAAATGATGTATTTATTGTAATTTTACATTTTTTTTTAAATTTAATTAATTATTAGCTTTCAACTCAATAACCTCTTGCAGTTCGCAAAGCCAGTCTGGGAAACCTGGTGCTTATTATATGGTGATTTTTCAAGAATGAAGTGTTTAATTCACTGTTGTTTACCTGAGGAAACGGCTCCGCAGATGCCAACAGCACATTTTCTGGCTTCAGGTCACAGTGAACAATGTTCTTGAAATGGAGATGTCGCAAAGCCACAAGGATCTATCACAGTAAAGTAGTCACTTATTGGCATGCAGGTATCAACTGGATGGTCTTTTTAATGCTTTGAATGGCCACCAATGTAATATCCACTTCTAAAGTTAAAAGTAAAACCCTTAAAGGGATAGTTCACCCAAAAATTTAAATTACCCCATGATTTACTCACCCCCAAGCCATCCTAGGTGTATATGACTTTCTTCTTTCAGACGAGTTATATTAACAAATGTTCTGGCTCTTCCAAGCTTTATAATGGCAGTGAATGGGTGTTGAGATTCAATAGTCCAATAGAAGTCCAATAAAGTGCATCCATCCATCATACAAAGTACTCCATGGTCTCCAGGGGGTTAATAAAGGCCTGTCTGTCTGTCTGTACTGTCGTACGTGCGTTCACGAGTGGAAATCCTCTGACATTTTATTTTACAAATCCTTGTTTTGGACTTCTAATTCGTAACTGGTGTTTTGTTTTTCTCTCTCCTCTGCACTTACGCGTTCGTCACTTCTAATCAGAGCTTACACTACACTTATGTCATCCGCTGGAACGCCAACTCTCTCGTGAATGCGAGAGACGAATGAGCGTACGACAGTTAGCGGAAGCTGGAGATTGCGGTTTATAAAGTTTAAAATATGGATATTTTTCTTACACACACCCATTAGAAGGCCTTTATTAACCCCCTGGAGCCGTGTGGAGCACTTTTTATGATGGATGGATGCACTTTATTGGACTTCTATTGGACTATTGAATCTCAACAGCCATTGACTGCCATTATAAAGCTTGGAAGAGCCAGGACGTTTTTTAATATAACGCTGATTGTATTCGTCTGAAAGAAGAAAGTCATACACCATACGGTAACTTTCATTTTTGGGTGAACTATCCCTTTAATTTGTTTCTAATTATCATCAACTTTGTCTGATCGGATAAATGGGAGAATGTGATTTCTCCCCAATATGAAATATTCTAGTTGAGCAGCTAACAGTTTCATACGATAGCAAACAAGCTTTCTGGACTGATATTGTAGTTTGATACCAGTAAAATATTAATGTATTTAAGAGGAATACTGTGCTAGTAAAAGGTTAGTTTAATAAAGCCTTATCCAATCTCATATTACATTACATACAGTATATGTGACCCTGGACCACAAAACCAGTCTCAAGTCGCTTGGGTATATTTTTAGCAATAGCCAAAAAAAAACATTTTATGGGTCAAAATTATCGATTTTTGTTTTATGCCAAAAATCATTAGGATAATATATTAAAACTTATTTTTTGATTAGTAATATGCATTGCTAAGAACTTCATTTGGACAAATTTAAAGGCGATTTTCTCAATATTTAGATTTTTTTGCACCCTCATTTTCCAGATTTTCAAATAGCTGTATCTAGGCCAAACATTGTCCTATCCTAACAAACCATACATCAATGGAAAGCTTATTTGTTCAGCTTTCATATGATATATAAATCTCAATTTCAAAAAATTGACCCTTATGACTGGTTTTGTGGTCCAGGGTCACATACTATTGTTCTAATGTTTGGGATCAGTAACAATTTTTTTTTTTATCCTGAAAAAAGTATCACCGTTTCCACACAAATATGAAGCAGCACGACTGTTTTCAACATTGATAATAATCAAAAACGTTTCTTGAGCAGCAAATCAGCATATTAGAATGATTCTGAAGGATCATGTGATCAAGGATCAAGGACTGGAGTAATGATGCTGAAAATTCAGCTTTGACATCTGGAATAAATTACATTTCTTCAAACGGTTATTTTAAATTGTAATCATGTTAGTCTTTTTACAGCAGTTTTGATCAAATAAATGTAAACTTGGTGAGTACAAGAGACTTCTTGCAAAACATTAAAAAATATTACTGACCCCAAACTTTTGAACAGTGGTGTATGAATGCTTGGTCTGATCGGAAGATAGTTGGGCAGTGAGACCAACACCACTGACAGCGGGCATTGGGCTACATGTCGAGAACATACGTGGATGCAATCACAATCATCTAACACCGCAGACATAAACATCTTTGCCACATCACAGCAGCTCTGTGGCTTCAGATCCATGGCTAATGGATGACCTCCTGAGGCCCTCAGGGGCCCCACTGCTCTAATCAAGCCACAGACTCACCGCTCTAAGTCTACGTCCACACGAAGCCAGAGCTTTCCCTATCCGATCTTTTTTTTCCCCTTGTCTCAAGAAATATCTATGCAAAACATAGTTTTGTGTCGGTTTCGTGTGGATGCCCACACAAAAGCAAGAAACCGACACAAAACGATGTAGTATACATGCCAGACCAGTATGTGGCGCTGTAATTCTGCCACAGAGATACACTAAAAATGGAGAAGAAGACTTGGACTATGCGCATAAACCTTGCGCGCGGTATACAAACGAACATGGAACAATACATTTATTAATCTGTGTTAATGTTAGTTAATAAAAAGACAATCGTTCAGTGTTTGTTCATGTTTTTGTTGCGGTTACGTGGGGCGAGACGTGGGCTGATGATGTCATCGTTTCAGAAAATATACGGATTCACTGTCCACACGAAAACGCAAGGGTGGCGTTTTCAGATTTATCCACTCTGGGACCCGGTTTCAAAAAATATTGGTTTCACTCTCCCAAAACACCGGATCCGTCTGGACGAAACGCCTATACGATACAAAATGTATGCGTATACAGCTAAACGCGTCTCTGTGTGGACGGGGCCTAATTTAGCTCTAGATGAGATCCGGACTACTGCCTCATCGAAACAAATTGCACTTCAGAATACATAAGATAAACAAAAAAAGTGGATTTGAAAGGATAGGAGGAGACAAAGATTTGCAAACCTGTGTGACCAGAAACTTGGTGATGCGCTCTGGAAGTTTGCTCTTCTCACTGGACAAGATCATCTCCAGCATGTCTCCATGGAGTTTCTCCATGACAACAAAGACTCTTTCTGGAGTCTCAAACATACACTCCAGGTTTACAATGCCAGGATGGTGCAAATTCTATGAGAACAAGAACAAGAGTCACATATTAAACATATTAAAGGGTTAGTTCACCCAAAAATGAAAATTCTGTCATTAATTACTCACCCTTGTGTTGTTCCAAACCCGTAAGACCTTCGTTCATCTTCGGAACACAATTTAAGATATTTTTGATGAAATCTGAGGGCTCTCTGACCCTCCCATAGACAGCAAGGTAACTACCAC
>NW_015628289.1:635361-637686 GCF_001515625.1 Sinocyclocheilus rhinocerous
GTTGAACCACTGATGTCACATGGATTACTTTGTCGATCATCTTGGTACTTTTCTGGACCTTGAACGTGGTAGTTACCTTGCTGTCTATGGGAGGGTCAGAGAGCCCTCAGATTTCATCAAAAATATCTTAAATTGTGTTCCGAAGATGAACGAAGGTCTTACGGGTTTGGAACAACACGAGGGTGAGTAATTAATGACAGAATTTTCATTTTTGGGTGAACTAACCCTTTAAAGAGGACCACTCGTCTCCAGAATTATGAATTAAGGAAGTCATAAACATTCTTCTACTAGTATCACACATCCACAGTCTCTAAACACTGATCACCTGTAAAATGGCAACCTCATTTCTCAGCTGGCTCTCCTGTTTGGTGGGGAATCTCATCTTGTCTATTACTTTGATGGCCACATCTCTGCCTGTTTTTCTATGTTTCCCTTAAAACAGATGAAATTTTAAAAAATGATTTCAAATGCAGTAAAATATTTAGCAAAAAGTTTATTGGTTTCAAGTGATAAAACTATAGATTTATTGTAATGCATTTGGTGTGCATATTATAAATAGTATAAGTAGTTGATATATCAACTCTACAAAATTAACCCAAATAGAGCTGACAGGACATGAATTTCACAAGAGCTCTTGTAACTGGCTGGAGCTCATTCCACAGCCACACAAATATACTGTAAGTGTTATATTGAGATGAAATAATTTACAGTGACAGAAGAATGATACACAAGATATGTGAAACTAGAAGAGCTATGTAGGAAACTGTAATAACGGTCAGCTTAGTTGTTAGTACTCTTAAATATTTGATAAAATGCCACAAATGACCCATCAGAATCAAGTACTGCATTGTGCTGTGTAATAAATATAATGAAATATACCTTACAGAATTACTACATTTTGTACCATGACAAACAAAATTGAGTAGAACCAACGAGTTAAGGTAACTCAAATATATGAGCAAGCCAATTTTAAAACCAATATTTAAGAGTAATGTAATCTTATTTTATTTTAATCTGTTGTGCAAATGTTCATTGTGTCCAACTTTCTCAGTTTCTTCAGCTGTGGTCAAAGATGAAAAATACTGATATGAAATAAATAATAATTGTAGTTCTAAGTATAATTTCTCCATTCTCAAATATTTGGATTCAAATTTCACAAAAATATTAAGTACATCTTAAAAATATAATTTGTACATCAGATGCTAGATTGTTTTTGTGAAATAAATATAAATAATCTAAATTGATCTAAATCTAAATTTAACCTAGATATAAATTTAAAACAAAACAAACTGCTGGATTTGTAAGCATTTATTTTGGTATGTCCAACTCAAAGAATCACTTAAGTGATTTTAAGGTAGTATAGTTTAGAATTATTTTTTAGAGTGTACCTCCATAAACGATGCCAAACTGTCCAGAACCCAACACTTCATCAGCAAAGATCTGATAGATTGAGCTGATATCCTAAAGACAGAGCAAAAAAATAAAATAAATAAATAATATATATATATTTTTAAATATAGACGCAAGATTAACTCAATCACTAAACAAATATTCAAATCAAACATAATTCACAAGTACATTCAATCCAAATACAACTTCTCAGTCTACAGTTAAATGCATGCTTAATAACCCCAATTTTTTTTTATTTCCTCTCTCAGTTCTTCATAAATTTCTTGCGGTGTGACTTGACCGTGGACATGACCGAACATGCAGAAGTGTGAATAAAGAGAGCGTGTAGTTGTGAAATATTGTCGGTAAACACTCACCACATTTTCCTGGATTTGACTGTTAGATACAGAAATGCTGATGGACAGTTCCTCTGCAACACACACACACGCATTCAGTTTAGCTTTGGCATTTCATATAATTAATGTTCAAATGTCAAACTTGTGTGTAGGAAAGTATGAGGCAGATAACTTCTCTTTTCTTCTTTTTTTAAACTTTATCCAATATATGCAACAAATTATGAGTTATCATATGAGGGGCCGTACAAGCCATAATTCATTCTGGTACTCTCACACACTTACATTCTCCTTTCACATACATATATTTTTGCTTTCACATACATATATTTTTGCTTTCACACACTTGCATTCTCCATTCGCATGCATACATTTCTACTCTCACACACATACATTCTCATTTCACAGACATATATATATATATAGAATGTATGTATGTCTGAAGAAGAATGTATGTATGTGTGAGAGAGAGTATAGTGGAAATGGAAGGAGTATAATGGAAACGGAAGGCAAGTCAGGCACAATCAGGGTCATTGGGACAGGTCCTGATCCTGATCAGCATGGCTGAGGTAGATGAGGCGGC
>NW_015628289.1:638260-638909 GCF_001515625.1 Sinocyclocheilus rhinocerous
TATCATCGTGAAAAGGTTACATGGCCTCGTCCCTTGAGCGGGTTGTGATTGAGGACGCGGCTCAGCCTCAGTCGTGTTGCCAGATACACATATTATAAGCTTATATGGATTTTTTTTAGTTTCACTTAATTTAGGAAGTGAATAAAGTGGGAGGTTGCAAGTTAGGGACAGCGATATCTTTATATTATTTCCATAATTCAAGATTTGGACTAATTGCGGTTTATTTATTTTTAGATTGTTTTGTTTGTTTTTCAATATCTGGCAACGCCGGAATTTAAACTGACAGTAATCAAAAACAACCAGGTTAAAAACAGCGCGGTCAGGTTATTCCTGACAGGATGCAATTCGGTAACACAAACGTAGTGATCATCATGATCTATTACCTTTAGACAGATGCACTGAAGACGGACACAAAGAGGAGAGAATAGTCGCGCAAGCAGAGAAAATACTGTAACGTTACCAGACAGCATAGGCACGGGACGTGGGTGTGCTGGGTGCTGCAGCAGCACCCCCTGTTTTTTCTGTGGGCAACTTTAACTGTTTAACTGTTGGGAATAAAAATTTCACAGACATATATATATATATAGAATGTATGTATGTCTGAAGAAGAATGTATGTATGTGTGAGAGAGAGTATAGTGGAAATGGAA
>NW_015628289.1:638980-639989 GCF_001515625.1 Sinocyclocheilus rhinocerous
ACGTGTGATTGTGATAGTCATAATTACAAAAGACGGTTAACAATCGTTAGATTCAGTGACGCATATGGTAAAATTTTGCCGCGATCGACCCGGGTTCGAATCTGCCTTTTGGCGAACTTTTTTTTCTCCCTTTTCAAATTTCAAATAACATCAGAAGTCCTCGTCCCTTGAGGGAGTTGTGATTGAGGACGCGGTTCAGCCTCAGTCGTGTTGCCAGATACACGTATTATAAGCTTCTATGGATTTTATCTTTTTTTCTTTTTCACTTAATTTAGGAAGTGAATAAAGTGGGAGGTTGCAAGTTAGGGACAGCGATATCTTTATATTATTTCCATAATTCAAGATTTGGACTAATTGCGGTTTATTTATTTTTAGATTGTTTTGTTTGTTTTTCAATATCTGGCAACGCCGGAATTTAAACTGACAGTAATCAAAAACAACCAGGTTAAAAACAGCGCGGTCAGGTTATTCCTGACAGGATGCAATTTGGTTACACAAACGTAATGATCATCATGATATATTATCTGTATAGGCTAAATATAATCTATAGCTATTTGCACTTAGTGTAAATCACTAAAAAATACTGCTATTTTCAGTTAGTGTAAATAGCCTCTATCACCCCCCCCCTTCCCCTGCCCCTGCCAGACAGAACACATTAATTGTTTGCGTTGCTCGAAATACTGAAAGAAAACCATAATTATGGAATTAGGGTGGGGGTTGGATATGAATATGGATGTATTTCTGAGGAGAACTGACTGTCTTCAGAAAAGTTTCGATGGCATTTTCTTTTTCCTCTTACCTTAGTTAAATACATATTAAAGGAGTGCTAATAAGCGCAGCGCTGCGTAGGCTACAGCAATAACCCAGGAAACGCTGCTATGTTCTATAAGCGACACCTGGTTTCAGAGATTGAATTTGCATTTTCATCAGAATCAGAAAGAGCTTTATTGCCAAGTGTGTTTACACACACAAGGAATTCATCTTGGTGTCAGGACTTCCAGGTACAGCC
>NW_015628289.1:640049-645563 GCF_001515625.1 Sinocyclocheilus rhinocerous
ATTGATTGTGGCAAGGCCTGTGAAAATTTTGCCAGGGCAAGTAAAAAATTGTAACCACTGGCCAAACCGGGCCAGTAGAAAATTTCCTTAGCGTTGAGACCTGTCAATACGATCAAAATCAGTATCATAACACTTGTACACAGATCTGTAGAACACGTAGGTTACATAATGATATTTTAAAATTAAAAACTTAAAATATGTACTTGAAAAGAAAACAGGATGACTTTGAATAGCATCATTGTAAAATTGTGAGGAAGAGCTGAGCAAGTCTTGCACATGTATATCCTGGTCTGAGAGTGACTTCCTGCTTAAACAGGAAGTAATGGATACCAAAAAAAGGTAGAAATGTATGTATGTAAAAGGAGAATGTAGGTGTGTGAAAGCAGAAATGTATGTGTGTAAGGAGAATGTATGTGTGTGAGAGAGAGTACAAATGCATGTATGTGAAAGGAGAATGTAAGTGTGTGAGAGTAGAAATATAGGATAATGTAAGTGTGTGAAAGCAAAAATATATGTATGTGAATGGAGAATGTAAGTGTGTGAGAGTGCCAGAATGAATTATGGCTTGTATGGCCCCTCATATTATCATGTGGCTGGTCATTTAACAATTTGATTGCTGAGACATATTTTCCACAGTCCTTTGTTATAATGTTATAATAATTTAAACAAATCCTATCTGAAATATGACAAATTGTAAATTACTCTGAAAATGACAAGCATGAGTTGCATAGTAATTCTCTGAAGGGACACTTTTTTGTTTTTCTGTTTATTTTTTGGGGTTGGATTTGTCTACAGACGAACCCTTAATTAAGTATGTCACTCATCTCTGGGCAGAAATCTCCTCTGAATACTGAATCAAAAGTGTGTTTGTTTCAGAACTAAACAGCTTTCATTAATCCAGACCTGTCAAACCTTTTTAATCTTCTGTCTCTCAACACAATTACATAGAGGTGCCTCAGGATATTAAATACTTAAGCTCAGCCATTTACTCTCCAGAATAGAGCTGCAAATCTGCCTGAAAGTCACTATTCACGGTTGTCTCGGTTTGTACCATTGCTTCATCAATGACTGCTTGTTTGGACATTCTAAACTTCCGACTGTATTCATTCTGTTTCACTGATTTATCACTTATACGCTGATCCATACATCCAAACATCATTCTGGACTATTCTGAAGAATTGTGTTATATCTGCAGTTTGTACAGTATTTTGAATTTTGCGTGTTGCTAGCGATGTGCTTTTATGTTTATGCCTTGTAAACTGCATTGGGGACTGGATAAAAGCATTGTATAGAGTAAAACTATTATTATTTTCAGTAGCAGTAACTTGGCAAATTTCGTGTCATGGCTGGTCACATATCTTCTTAATTAATTAAAGTGCACTTTTGACAGCCTTTTGGGATAAATGTACATTTGTATTAATATGTAGCAATAAATGTAACTCTATTACACTACTGTTCAAAAGTTTGGGGTCGGTATGATTTGTTAATGTTTTCAAAAGAATTTGATCAAATTTATTTGATCAAAAATACAGTAAAACAGTACTATTGTGTCAAATTACTATGGTTTAAAATAACTGTTGTCTATGTGAATATTTTGTAAAATGTAATTCATTCCTTTGATTTGAAAGCTACATTTTCAGCATCATTATTCCAGTCTTCAGTGTCACATGATCCTTCAGAAATCATTCTAATATGCTGATTTGCTGCTCAAGAAACATTTCAGATTTTTACCAATGTTGAAAAGAGTTGTGCTGTTTTTGCAGATATTTTTTTCAGGATTTTTGGACAGCAAAGGCAGCATTTATTTAAAATAGTCACTTTACTGTCAATCCATTTAAAACATCTTTGCTGAGTAAAAGTATTTATGTCTTTCAAAAACATATTGACCCCAGAACCTTATTATTAACATGTTTGTTGAACCGTTTCATAAGGGATAAAAATGAAAGTTCACCCAAAAATAAAACTCCTGTCATCATTTACTCACAGTAGCCATTGACTTCCATAGTATTTTTTCCATACCGTCAACTGTTTGGTTACCAACATTTTTCAAAATACTTTCTTTTGTGCTTAACAGAAGAAAGAAACTGAAACTCATAAAGGTTTGGAACAACTTGTGGGTGAATAAATGATGACAGAACTATCTCTTTAAGTCTTAAAGAGACAGTATGCCTAAAAAAGAAATTATACTTCAAACTTTATGCGTCATCAAGTGCCAGATGTCTCTTTCTCATAGCTATCATATGGCTTGGAACATACATACAAACATTTAATGTTTAATTCAGTGTGTTACTTTCTCATTCTTTATAATTACTTGTGAAATTTACTATCAATTTCTGAGATTCAAAGTAAAAAAAAATAAAAAATTGGACTTGTTATTTTGAAAAAAAAAAAAAAGAATTGTGTTATATCTGCAGTTTGTACAGTATTTTGAATTTTGCGTGTTGCTAGCGATGTGCTTTTATGTTTATGCCTTGTAAACTGCATTGGGGACTGGATAAAAGCATTGTATAGAGTAAAACTATTATTATTTTCAGTAGCAGTAACTTGGCAAATTTCGTGTCATGGCTGGTCACATATCTTCTTAATTAATTAAAGTGCACTTTTGACAGCCTTTTGGGATAAATGTACATTTGTATTAATATGTAGCAATAAATGTAACTCTATTACACTACTGTTCAAAAGTTTGGGGTCGGTATGATTTGTTAATGTTTTCAAAAGAATTTGATCAAATTTATTTGATCAAAAATACAGTAAAACAGTACTATTGTGTCAAATTACTATGGTTTAAAATAACTGTTGTCTATGTGAATATTTTGTAAAATGTAATTCATTCCTTTGATTTGAAAGCTACATTTTCAGCATCATTATTCCAGTCTTCAGTGTCACATGATCCTTCAGAAATCATTCTAATATGCTGATTTGCTGCTCAAGAAACATTTCAGATTTTTACCAATGTTGAAAAGAGTTGTGCTGTTTTTGCAGATATTTTTTTCAGGATTTTTGGACAGCAAAGGCAGCATTTATTTAAAATAGTCACTTTACTGTCAATCCATTTAAAACATCTTTGCTGAGTAAAAGTATTTATGTCTTTCAAAAACATATTGACCCCAGAACCTTATTATTAACATGTTTGTTGAACCGTTTCATAAGGGATAAAAATGAAAGTTCACCCAAAAATAAAACTCCTGTCATCATTTACTCACAGTAGCCATTGACTTCCATAGTATTTTTTCCATACCGTCAACTGTTTGGTTACCAACATTTTTCAAAATACTTTCTTTTGTGCTTAACAGAAGAAAGAAACTGAAACTCATAAAGGTTTGGAACAACTTGTGGGTGAATAAATGATGACAGAACTATCTCTTTAAGTCTTAAAGAGACAGTATGCCTAAAAAAGAAATTATACTTCAAACTTTATGCGTCATCAAGTGCCAGATGTCTCTTTCTCATAGCTATCATATGGCTTGGAACATACATACAAACATTTAATGTTTAATTCAGTGTGTTACTTTCTCATTCTTTATAATTACTTGTGAAATTTACTATCAATTTCTGAGATTCAAAGTAAAAAAAAATAAAAAATTGGACTTGTTATTTTGAAAAAAAAAAAAAAACAATTTGACTATTTTTTTTGTCCTTTTTTGTATAAACGGTACAATCGGCCAATCGTATGGAAAAGTACAATCAAGTACGCACATTCTGTAAAATATCTCCTTTCGTTTCTTGGATGAATATGAAGATTCACTTCACATGTTTTTAAAAGACTTAAGAGTTCTGACTTTGCTACTCACTGTGATCTTTACTCTGTCCTGCAGCGGCGCCCATGCTGGGCTGTGGTGTAACTGGAACAGGCATCAGGGCCTGGCGGATGGCCCTCTCCCAGCCCTGGGCCACCTCCAGCCCCACGCCACCGGCAGCCAGCGCAGGGTTGTGGATGTGGGGTCCGCCGGTGTTCTCCCCTACGTAGTACACCATGGTTGCGGTGATGACCTCGAAGCAGTGCGCATTGCCCCCCAGGGCTAAACTACTGAAGTCACGCGCAACCTCCACCTGCAAGATCTCCGATAGGGGAATCTCCTGTGGGTCAGAAAATGAATCAGAAGTTTAGACACTGACTCAGTGACAGCTAGATAAGATCGTTTAACCAATTAAACAACCTCACATTTGCTCTTTGAGTCTGGAAATGAGTCATTAAATTACTCCATGTGATGTTGAATTAAAATGTCCAGTCCAGTTCAAAGTTTGCCTCACAGAGTTCGCAGAGTTCACCAACTCTATGGAGACGAAGTGACCAGGATCTCACTGATGAGAATTAAAGAGCGGTTGCTTTCCAAGTCCATGTGGTTCCTCCAGGTTCAAACAGATCCTCTCAAATGTTTCTTATCACACATATCAAAAATAGCACTGTCTGCGAATGCAGCCCGAGCTTGCAGTCCAGGTTTAAGCTTCAATCTTCACTGACGACACAAAACCTAATGTGCCAAGTCTGATTATGACAGTCTCATAAGAGTCTACCTTCTGCTCAGCCCCCGAACTTGCTCTTAGATGAGACAGGAAAAACAGTAGCTGTGGCCAATCAGCACAAATGCTGCGCCTGCGGTCTTCTCTGAATATGAGATGAAGTGCTTGTGGTTTGGTGGGTGAATCATGTGACCCAACCCTATGAAGAGCTCCATGATTACAGGGCAGTGTTCGCGTGCATATGTGTATGAGTGTGTAGACAAGTCTTACGCTAGCCACTGATACATTATGTAGGAGGTGGTCACACTTAAGGGGGTGGGTTGTGGTTATCTTGAGAAAGGCCTTGAACCCCCTTACCCAAAAAACCAAAAGTACAGGGCTTCTATCTTCAAAAGAGAGTACTATGATTTCCAAATGTGCAAATCTAACCGGTTCTATTAAGTCATAGATGAAAATCAAATGCATGATCATGTCTCACACTATATTTTAAGTATAAAGCATTGGTTGCTTTGGGAATCATATACTTTACTCACTGTGCTGAGAAATGTGACAATTGATTTACTTTACAATAAAGCAAAGGACAGAAATGGAGATTGTTAACAAATAGTTTGAGTTGTTCTTCAGAATTATGTAGTACTTCTCTAACATAGGTGAAGCCACATAAGCTTGCTTGGAATATACTGTATAATCATGTCAAAATGTCAAAGAAGTAGTATCTGTTTTAGAATTTAAGATCCAAGCTGAGCTCCAAGCTGATAATAAAGTCATGTGTAAAACAGTCTTGAACACACCCTGAACTATACACCCAGAGTGGTGAGGTTTCCTGACTTTAGTTTTACAGCTGGGAACACAGTGGAGCTGCCACAGGGACATTCACAGAAACCCACAAGTTCTTAAAAACAAAAGGGCATTAAAAATATTTAGATTTTCTACTGGTTTTGGTAATATGACCTTCACATCCCCAGATGTGTGAACATTACTGAAGATATAACCATGGCTCATTTCCTAGTGGGAGCCAAAATACATTCACTACCATTCAAAAGTTTGAGGTCG
>NW_015628289.1:645620-649521 GCF_001515625.1 Sinocyclocheilus rhinocerous
GATTGTTTTTGAAAGAAGTCTCTGTCTAATGCATACCAAGGCTGTGTATATTTGATCCAAAATACAGTAAAAACAGTAATATTGTGAAATTGTATTAAAATTTAAAAGAACTGTTTTATATTTTAAAATATTTTAAAATGTCATTTATTTCTGTGATTCAGGAAACTAAAGTCTTCAGTGTCACATGATCCTTCAGAAATCATTTTAATATGCTAATTTCCAATTATTATCAATGTTGAAAACAGTTGTGCTACTTCATATTTTTTGTGAAAACCATGATAGATTTTTTTGTCAGCATTCTTTTGTGAACAGAAAGTTTGGACATACTTTCTATTAAGTGTCTAACTACTATGTACAAGCATTTAAATTAATCATTTGACACAATGTACTTATTACTTATTGTATATATATATATATATATATATACAGAGTTCTGGCATGAAACTCTAGATGGCGCAGTACGATAGGTCTAACTCAATATATGGTAGTGGTACTTTTGAATGGTAGTGCACATTTAAAATATTTTAAGCTGTCCACTTATCTTAAAACACAAATATTTCTGAAAAGTACTCTGAGCATATACAACCTTGCCCACGTGGATTGAAATTGCCAACACAATTGCTCAGTGTCCCTCACAAAAGATTATTTCACAGACTATATTCATGACATTCTGAAGACACACAGGCTATAAAACACATAGGCTATGTGTGTATAAAACACACAGGCTATACAGTGTGCACAGTAAAAATGATTTCTTGAAGTTGTAATTCAGTAGTAAAACAGATTACTGGAGTAAGTTTTCCTAAAAAAAAAAAACGATTTCAGCCTTTCTTTTTAAAAATGTCCCTGTTAATTCAATGTATTACTTGCCGATTCTTAGTAATTATTTGTGAACTTTACAAGCAATTTCTGAGTGAAACCTGTTAAAAGTAAATCCTACACCTTCTTTTCAAGTCTATTTGTCTAATTAAATTGCAAACTTTTGAGTTTTAATAATCACATAAAATTTTAATTTACTTAAATGTAAACACATATGCTTGAAGATCTGGAAAAAAAAGTAAAGCATTAAAATGATTTGCCACCATATTTTTTGTACCACTATAAGCAAACATGTACAAACACATACTGTATAATAAATCCAGAAATGTAGTGAAGCTATTCAAGTCCCAGAATAAAAAGCTATTATACTGATTAGTTCACAGTAATACAGCTGCATTAACCATGTAACTACACGTTGTATTTGAAACACTTCCTTTCTTTTACTGAATGGCTTTTAGCTCAAGCTGAAGCAGCGGAGGAGGGGTATTCTGTGGTACTTGCCAGACACCTCAGCGGTGTATGTGAGAGGGGAAAATACTACTGCCTTTAGCTGTGTGAAATGCTCTAGATGAGCAATTAATTATAATGCTTTGACATTACAAAGATCAAAGGTGGACTGCAGCATAATCAGTTTCGTTTGAAGTTTATGAGCAATATTCTGATTTCTGGGGTTATTCTAAAGGTTATTCTAGATAACATTAAAATATGCACATGCATGTCAAATTTTTCAGCCAACAGAGAATGTCATTTAAACATGAACCGCAAAATGTATTAGTGTACTTACAATAGAAAATAGAAGTAGAATACTTTATAACACCTACTTTGTAATACTTGGCTCCTGAGTCATTCTGAAACAGAGTCAGACTCTTGCTGTCCAGTCTCCAGTAGTGTCTCTTTCTCTGAGGACAAAACAGGTTTGACTAACTTCAAAACTCAGGAAAGTAGTGAGCAAACACACATTGATATAAAGGGCATTTAATGCAAATGTATTATGATGCCGTCATGACGTAGAAGTCGTCTAAGGTTTAGGCAAAATAGAAAATCATGTAGCATTGAAACAACATGAGGTTAAGTAAATGATGACAGAATTTTTATCTTTCACCTATTAAATTACTTGATCACTTGATTACTTGAAAACCATTATCCGCACTCAACAAAAGTAGTCTTCTTTTTGTGTTTTATTTGACATTAATCACCAGTAGGACACAAATGTTTTGGCTGAAATTCAATTAAATTCAATCCCTCCACCCACTTTTTAAATCATTAATTTTATTGACGTCATCATTCATTACCCAATCTTCAATCTCTAAAAGCACACGTACTCCATTTAAATGCTGGACTATTTCCATTTGTATACAACACAAACCTTCATGTCCATCAATACATTGCATCATATACCCATGGCTAGAACATGAATTACATATGATCCCATATTTATCACAATTATACAATTAAACAATTTAATAAATAGTTCAATAAATAAACAATCACCAGCATCTACAACACAAGTTCAATTTCTAAATATATAACGATGGAAAGTACAATGAATTCAAATCATCAGATATACATCGTCATAAATAATCATTGATTTTCACACTATAAATACTCAAAATATACTCCACAAGATATTTAAGATGGATGCGACCAATTATAATTCCTTAAAGGAAAAAATAAAAATCGAATTCCTCCCATTCATACCGTTTAGAGCCAGAGAGAGATCCAAAATGCTTCACGTTTGAATAATTCTTTATTTATATCACCTCCTATGCGATCCAAAAACTTCCTCTATACCTATACATTCCTATTTTTTTATGTCATTTCCCAGCTCGTTGAAATGTCTAGCTACTGGAGAGATTATGTCTTGTCGTCTTACTCTCGAATTATGTTCATTAATTCGCAATTTCAACTGACGCGATGATTTTCCTATATATATGTTTTGGCAAGGACATTTTAAAAAATGCATCAAATCACGACTCTTTTGCATTGTGAATTTAATTAATGATATTTTCAAATTAAAGGAACAATATGTAATTTTTTGCCACTAGAGGGCGCGTATTCAAAACAAACAAAGAAACAAAGGCGTAGTTAGATGACGCCGTGACTGAATCATGGGAGTTGTCGTCTTCATCCCCACAGCCGATGCAATCCGATGGGACTCGGGCAGAAATCATGTTCATGGATGAGCTAATGTATTAACACTTATAGACAATAATGAGCAACAATAATTCACCACACTGCAAAGTGAAAGTGACGTGACATGTGGCCAAGTATGGTGACCCATATCGAACCCACAACCTTTGGGTTATGAGTCCGACTAACCATTAGGCCACGACTTCCCCATCACATCATGCATAGGATGATGTGATGAAAAATTGAAGCGCACAGCTTCACCTAAATATTTATTCATGTGTTTAGTTATCATTTATAATTTGAATAAGAGAACACCATTAAACTTTGGGTAATCAAAAAAATGGTTTTGTTCATTACATCATATAGATCGGATTTTTTTTTTCTTCAGGAAACAGCCAGACTAGCAACACAGTAGCGAACAATAAACGATATGGCAAGACAAAAATTAAATAATTAAACCAAAGTTTGACCAATTAGGGTAACGTGAGGCTAAAACATGTGTATGAAATATGATATCTGGATCACTGTCAGATGCTGAGCCGACCCAGGATGCATAACTTACCATCAGACTCTCCATCACTCATGGCATTTAGTGTTTCTAATACCTATCTTCCATAGCTCGCCTTTTTTTAAGTCATTTTGACTTTATTTATGAAACTGATAACCGCTAAATCAGAGAGTGAAAGGCGTTGCCTAGAAATGTACAATATTAAAACATAAGCGACAAGAAAATTACAGCGCAAAAATACATGCATTATATAGCAGGTAAATTTGACCCGCTGGCGCTTACAGGTATAAATGCCCCATTTTTTGATCTGGTTTTATCTAAATAATTTTTAACAACATTGGATTGTAAATTACATAATTTTAGTAAAAGTCAATGACTGGGAGACTTTAATGTTTTATTTTAAATCTGTTATGTACATTTGAAAAACAGCCACGGGTAAAATTT
>NW_015628289.1:649611-663683 GCF_001515625.1 Sinocyclocheilus rhinocerous
GGATGAGCTAATGATTTATTAACGTAGTAGAATGAAGCAGGGTGAGGCTGAAAGCCGTCGAAGCGAAACGAGGCCGCTGAACGAGCACGACACATGGCTCAAAAGCAGCGGAGCTTTAATTATGCCAGTCGACCGCTTCCGTTCCTTCCGGAAAGCAGTGGCAGTAAGCAGCGCTGTTTTATCATACTAGATACATTTGAACGTTCTGTTATAATGCTACTCTGTGCGGTCGTCACCAGTCTAATAAAATGCATAGCATATTAAAGCGTCTTTGGTGTTTCCATGTTTTCCACAAAAACAAAACCGGAATTCGAGGGGTTATGACGTCATCGGCAGGCGACACAATGACACTATGGAAACGCTCCGTGTCACTAGTTAAAATTGCTTATTGACACAAACAAATCGAATTCTAGTTCAGAACCTGACCAAATCATAAAACAATCCAAAATGGATTGTTATTATAGATATGATCTAGGTTGTTTTCCGTGCAGAAATTGTGCCGCGTGCCAGAATTTGATAAAGTGTAAACAGTTTATATGTCCAAGAACACGGAAATGCTTTAAAATTGCATCTTGTATTACCTGTTCAACTCGTAACGTGATCTATATGTTAAAATGTCCTTGCCAAAAATATATATAGGAAAATCATTGCATCAGTTGGAATTGCGAATTAATGAACATAAATCAAGTATAAGACGACAAGACATAACCTCTCAAGTAGCTAGACATTTCAACGAGCTGAGAAATGACATCAAAC
The DNA here is from genome assembly GCF_001515625.1 of Sinocyclocheilus rhinocerous. Taxonomy (NCBI): domain Eukaryota; kingdom Metazoa; phylum Chordata; class Actinopteri; order Cypriniformes; family Cyprinidae; genus Sinocyclocheilus; species Sinocyclocheilus rhinocerous. The sequence goes on from NW_015628289.1 coordinate 650,368, forward strand.
AATTGGAATGTATAGGTATAGAGGAAGTTTTCGGATTGCATATAAATATAAATAAAGAATTATTAAAACGAGAAGCATTTTGGATCTATCTCTGACTCTAAACGGCATGAATGAGGAATTAGATCTTTCTATTTTCCTTTAAAGGGGTGGTTCATTGCAATTTCACTTTTTTAACGTTAGTTAGTTTGTAATGTTGCTGTTTGAGTTGTTTACAATACAACCGGCGCACATGCCGCCGAGGTGAGGGGCGGGACGTTTAAACGCGCACTAGAGGCGGTTTAGCCAATCACAACACACTGGGCTAGCTAACCAATCAGAGCCCATTGCCTATTTCTGAGGGCGGGGCTTCATAAAAACAGGAAAAGATCAGCCGATATTTTCAAAGATCAAAGATATTTCACAGAGCGGTGTGAAATAAAGGTAAACTATGTGAAAAGTAATGAGTTTTTTTTTAAACGAAGCATTAACACATGTTAGACTGCACCCCATAAACACAATCAAGCCTAGAAAAAAACCCAGTGAACCAACCCTTTAATGAATTATAATTGGTCGTGTCCATCTTAAATATCTTGTGGAGTATATTTTAAGACCTGGAGTATATTTAACTATTCATTAAATTGTTTAATTGTATAATTGTGATAAATATGGGATCATATGTAAATCATGTTGTGGTCATGGGTATATGATGCAAAATGGAAATTGTCATATATATTTGAATGGCAATTCCATAAAAATGGAAATTGTCCAGCACACTGAAGAAGGCTTTCAACCGAAACGTTTGTGTTCATCCTACTGGTGATTCATTTAAAATAAAAAGCAAAAAGAAGACTATTTTTGTTGAGTGCGGATCATGGTTTTGTACGGTGCCGTCCCTAGACTTCTGGGGGCCCTACGCAAAACTGTGTCTGGGGTGGGGGGTATGAGTAGTTATGAACGAATGAATGAAACTCATTTGTCCGTGTTTCACTCCGTCTCCAATCGCGCTCGCGGAAAGCGCTTGAGAAACAGTGTCTCTTCCGCGGCTCAGTATGCTTTCAACTCGTTATTTTAGTATCAAGCAAGACATTCGCATTACATGATTTGACAAATTTTTACACAGAAAGGGTGACAGCGCATTAAAATAAATGATCATTCATGTTTTCATAACCGCTGGCCAAATTCAAAAACGAAATGAAAATTAAATCATCTTTGAGAGCAAAGGGTCCTCCTGGTGTTTCGGTGTATTTTGCGTATAGGGAGGATCGGCTCTGGTTTTATATATTAAACATTACTGATCTGTATTTTGAACCAGTTTGTGACATTAACTGTCCAAACAAACCAATTCACTAAAATGAATAATCAAAAATGTGACATAAAAACTGCAATGAAGCATTTTGTCACACTACACCATAAAAAAAAGCTTGTAAATGGAAAAGCTACAGTATACTATTGTGAAAACAGCTGTGCTACTGAAAAATGGCTAACACAAAGCAGCAGTTGTTGTAGTTAGCAATTCTTCATCCTTGTAGTACAGGTATACCCTTAGCAGATGCTTTCTTATCAAAGTACATAAATCACATAAATAAATAAACAAATATGAGAATATAATATATGTGAATATAAAATAAAATCTCACAAGATTGTCTCGACTGTTGTAGTGCACCATCCAGCCCTCTTTGACCAAAGTGGAGCTCCTCCGCTTGGTGTGTTTGATGGATTGGACCACACGCATCAGGGGGATATTGGTGCTGGTAGAGGGGCTTAAAGAAGATATGAGACACGGCAGTGATCGATAGTGTTGATGTGGATCATTGATCAAGAAAATTTAAACTCAGAACTTCTGACTCGATAGTTCACCCAAAAATAAAAATATTCTGTCAACATTTATTCACCCTCAAGTTACTCAGTCTAAACCTTTATGACTTTCTTTCTTCTGTTGAACACAACAGAAGACATTTAGAATAATGTTGGTAACCAATCCAAAGTTTGTCCCCACTGACTTCCACAGTATGAAAAAATACTATGTTAGTCAAACCAGAAACTGTTTGGTTACCCACATTCTTCTAAATATCTTATTTGTCTTCAGCAGAAGAAAGAAACTCATACAGGTGTGGTAAAACTTGAGGGTGAGTAAATTATGACAACATTTTCATTTTTGGGTGAACTATCCCTTTGTGCTTAAAAATCTGTTACATTTACATTTAATCATTTAGCAGATGCTTTGGTAACACTTTATTTTAGGGTCTCTTAACTAGTTGCTTATTAGCATGCATATTAATAGAATATTAGCCATTTATTAGTACTAATTAAGCACATATTAATGCCTTATTCTACATGACCTTATTCTACTTCCCTAATCCTACCCAATATCTAAACTTAACAACTACCTTACTAACTATTAATAAGCAGCAAATTAGGAGTTTATTAAGGGAAAAGTTGTAGTTAATAGTGAATAAGTGTTCCCTATTCTGAAGTGTTACCGACGCTTTTATCCAAAGTGACTTATAAATGACGACAATAGAAGCAATCAAACTAACAAAAGTGCAACAATAAACAAGTGCTGTGACAAGTCCCGGTTAGTCTAACACAGTTCACTTTGCAAGGATTTTTTTTTTATAAATAAAAAAAAAATGAAAAGTAGGAATATAATAGAGCACGCTAGTGTTAGAGGGTCAAGTTATTCTGATTTTTTTTTATAATAATGCATAAAAAGAAAACAAGTAGATAGTACAGAAATAGAATAGAGAGTTTTAGAGTTAGAGGGTCAAGTTTTTTTTTAAAATAAATAAATAAAAAGAAAACAAGAAGGTCAAGTGTAGATGGAAGAGATGTGTCTTTAGCCGTTTCTTGAAGATGCTCTGATTGAGTTGGGCAGGTCATTCCACCAGCAGGGAACAGTTAAGGTGAAAGTCTGTGAAAGTGACTTTTTGGGATGCCACTATAAAGCGACGTTCACTTGCAGAAGGCAAGCTTCTGGAGGCCACATAAATCTGAAGTAATGAATTTAGGTAACGGGGTGCAGAGCCCATGGTTGTTTTGTAGGTATTTCATAGTATTTATTATCCAGAGCATATACCTGATGGTTTTCACAGGTTCTTCATCTTTCTCACGGTCCATGAAGGGGGAGTCCATAAAGAAGATCTTGTCTTCTGGAGTGGTTGGTTCCTCTGAATCGTCCAGACCCCGACTGCTATCGCTGTTCACATCACTGCTGTCTACTTCCATCGTGGTATCAGAGTCAGGACCTGGGCTGGCAGGCTCTGAAAGAAACATACAGTAAACTTACATAATGATGTTTCTATTAGTACGTTTTTCATTTTAGTTGGATGTGGCTGAAAACCATAACCATACCTCCATTGAAGACTCCAAGACAGTCTTTCGGTACCTTTGAAGCACATCGCTTGTGGCAATTGAATTTACAGTCTAGTGAAGAAAACACATCATGATCACTTTTTTTTTATTCTACAGTTGACTAGAAATATTTCCTATTAGAAAGCGTAAAGGAAGATGGCGATACTCACCTTTGCACTGCATGCCCTGGCGGAAAAGCCCTTTGAGCAAACGTTTGCAGTACTGACAGATGGTGGGGCGGGTGTAGGTGTGAATGACAAAGGTGTGAGGGACCTTCACCCGCCCCAGCACCATCTTCTCCATCCAGATTGGCCGACCGCTCCATGACGGTATCCGCTTAGAGGGTCAAGTTATTCTGATTTTTTTTTATAATAATGCATAAAAAGAAAACAAGTAGATAGTACAGAAATAGAATAGAGAGTTTTAGAGTTAGAGGGTCAAGTTTTTTTTTAAAATAAATAAATAAAAAGAAAACAAGAAGGTCAAGTGTAGATGGAAGAGATGTGTCTTTAGCCGTTTCTTGAAGATGCTCTGATTGAGTTGGGCAGGTCATTCCACCAGCAGGGAACAGTTAAGGTGAAAGTCTGTGAAAGTGACTTTTTGGGATGCCACTATAAAGCGACGTTCACTTGCAGAAGGCAAGCTTCTGGAGGCCACATAAATCTGAAGTAATGAATTTAGGTAACGGGGTGCAGAGCCCATGGTTGTTTTGTAGGTATTTCATAGTATTTATTATCCAGAGCATATACCTGATGGTTTTCACAGGTTCTTCATCTTTCTCACGGTCCATGAAGGGGGAGTCCATAAAGAAGATCTTGTCTTCTGGAGTGGTTGGTTCCTCTGAATCGTCCAGACCCCGACTGCTATCGCTGTTCACATCACTGCTGTCTACTTCCATCGTGGTATCAGAGTCAGGACCTGGGCTGGCAGGCTCTGAAAGAAACATACAGTAAACTTACATAATGATGTTTCTATTAGTACGTTTTTCATTTTAGTTGGATGTGGCTGAAAACCATAACCATACCTCCATTGAAGACTCCAAGACAGTCTTTCGGTACCTTTGAAGCACATCGCTTGTGGCAATTGAATTTACAGTCTAGTGAAGAAAACACATCATGATCACTTTTTTTTTATTCTACAGTTGACTAGAAATATTTCCTATTAGAAAGCGTAAAGGAAGATGGCGATACTCACCTTTGCACTGCATGCCCTGGCGGAAAAGCCCTTTGAGCAGCCGTTTGCAGAACTGGCAGATGGTGGGGCGGGTGTAGGTGTGAATGACAAAGGTGTGAGGGACCTTCACCCGCCCCAGCACCATCTTCTCCATCCAGATTGGCCGACCGCTCCATGACGGTATCCGCTTCCCTGGCTCCTGATGGCGCTGCTGCAGCAGAGAAGTAACAACAAAACTGGCAACTGCAATTCACATACTGTGCACAGCATGCATGAGGCATACCAAACAAACACTACCGTACAAAAATGTGGGGTTAGTAAGATTTAGTTTTTAAATGAATACTTTTAGAATCAATCTTGTTGACAGTAAAGAATTTTACAGTGTTACAAAATTTTCTATTTCAAATTAATGCTGTCCTTTTGAACTTTGTATTCATCAACGAATCTATCTATCTATCTATCTATCTATCTATTTAATGTAATCTTGGTGAACATGAGACTTCTTTCAAAAACATTAAAAAAAAAAAACTCTTATTGATCCCAAACCTTTGAATGTTAGTGATTTCATAGTAGATGTACATGCAAGAATTAATTTTACAGCAGCCATTCATCTATATGAATGTAACACAGAGGAAATGGTTTTTACTGATTTCCTTTTTCACAGCACACATTCTCCTCAAGAATGTTTCGAAACTGGCCACTTAGTTAAAATAAAAGCTTGTTCAACCACAGAGGATTTCACACAGACACTGATCTCAACAAGACATGGAGAAATCAGAAAATAATTGATCTGATTTACCTTAATGCTTTTTAAAAAATGAGTTTTTATAGGGGTCAAAACAAAAGAACACTTTCTTTTCCTTCTTACGTATTACTGAGCTTATGTGGAGAACATTTCATTAGGTCTGAAATGCTGCCAGATGTAAAAGAGCTGAGTTTGTGATATTTCACATTTTAAATACAACTGCATGGTTTGGCGGAGACAGCAAATACAGTGTCAGGCCTCGAGAGTTTATTAAAATAAGCATAACATAAAAAGGGAAAACAGAGTGTCTATAAAACGAACACCATGTTCTTGCCATGTTTGGGTTTGTGCTGATACGAGGTGATCGCTCTACCACAATGCATATCCTTCAACCCATTTTGTTAAATTTAACTATAAATATAAATTAATCTAAAGTGAAGCATAAAAAGAATTTGGATATTTTTGTCACACTCAATTAGTATGCATTCCATTGCTTTAGAAAACAAAATATTAAACATCTACAAACAAATTACAGTAGACTATATTTTCTCAGAACTAACTTAACCATTTTGGTTAATATTCTTAACTAGGGATGCACGATATTATCGGACCGATTTTGGAATCGGCCGATAATTGCTTTAAATGTACATATCGGCATCGCCCGATATGAAAAAATTATGCCGATATGTCTTGCCAAGAGGAATAGGTTAACTCACATGTGCTCAGGGTGTGCTAGCGATTAGATCAAGTCAGCAGTGTGACTCATTTTTGAAGCAAAGTTTGCCTGAATGGTGATTAGATTCACTGCTTTGGATCGCTGCATTTAAGAATGACAAGTTCGGTGTATGATAGAGTAAACAGTAATAGCACATGCAGCGGCAGCCTCCCCCGGGTCCTAATGCCGTTCGGTAAGGAGTTTTAATTCCGTAGGGGGCGCTGTTGGCCTACTTTTAATAAAATGAAAGTAAAATTACACAAATAATATTTAGACTGTGTTTCTGATTAAATAAATCAGTAATTGATGTCATAAAATCATGAGTATGTTTTAATTTAAAGGTCAGAAGCTATAGCTTACATGAATAAAAAACATCACACACAAACATGACACTTGTAAATTAAATAATTTTTATATATTCTGATTTATTCTTTAATGTGTAATATGTTATATTTTTTAAAGAAATTATGAGCTCTAAAAGATTTTCCGAATTTTTACAACTCTTTTGCTTTAGACCATCTACAATGTTAAATCTTAAAATAAAATGCTAAGGTTACTACAGCATCTTTCTGAAAAAAAAAAATGCAGCGATTGATATATAGTTTATTTATAGTTATTTTCAAAGCTTCAATGTACTGTCATTATAAAATAACTTCATTATTGTTTATTTAATTCTAACAAATAAGTTATTGTTAAAAACTAACCAAAATTTAAAAAAAAATTGCTTATAATTTCCACACTGGAGAGACTTGGTGTTGTTTCCAAACAAAAGGAAATATATCGGCATCGGCTAGCGGCCAAAAATAGTTGAAAAATGTCGGCATATCGGATATCGGCAAATTTCCAATATCGTGCATCCCTATCAATCTTAACCAAATACTTTTGGTTCAAATTTGGTAAACATTTTTTAAAAGCTTGTGTCCAGGTGATTGTCTGCTGATGTACGAAGTCAGTTTACACAGGTAAACTAGTTTATACTATTTGTAAGCTAGTTACACTATTTGGAGGCTACAGTTTTCATTTGTATTTAAGTTTATTTGCATTTAATTTGTAATTTTTGTATTTTTTCTTTCTTTTTTTCAAAAATCTATTGTTATATCGTTTAAAACCTAAAAATAAATAAATAAATAAATGTTGGTTAAGTTTGTTTGAGCTATTTTTCTAATTATAAATAACTTGTAGTGTTTATTATATATATATATATATATATATATATATATAAGAAAAAAGGAAAGAAAGAAAGAAAGAAAGAAAGAAAAAAATAATATTTAGACATAAATACAAAGTCACAACTGCAAATGTCAAAAAAATAAAATAAAATCATTCCTCACATCTTCCAGGCTCACGACAGCATGCTCTGCTGGAGCAGGACGAGGAACAGACAGCGACGGGCCAGGCAGAGACACGTTTGAAAGACGTCTTTTCCTTACACCGCTACAGTTGTTAGGGATCTTAAAGGCGCATCGCTTGTGATAGTTCAGGCCACATCCTAATAATCCACAAAGAAAGCTTTAGTGTTCAGGATTCCAGTCAGAAATAAGCCTGAGATTTGGTTTAAAGCAAGATCAGGTATATGATAAGAGTTTAGGTAAAAGGTCAAGAAGATAAAAATCAAGTATAAGGTTTAAGAATTCAAGATAAGATTACACACAGACAAAAACAAGGTGAATTTCATCAAACTTTTACTCCTAAACTCCAGCAGAGGGCTCCCCCTTCTCTTTGCAGACTTACAGACATATGGCCACTTAAGCATGTTTAGATACCTACTTAGAAACCAAATGAATCTCCTGAGGACTGGGCGGGGATTTTAGATATAGAGTTCATGATTTTTTTTTTCTTTTCCAAAGCACATTCACAAGAGTTTAAAGTGTAAAGTGCTTTAGCATGCTTCTACATATGAAGAGCTTGTATCCATCAGTGTGGCCTCTTACGACTGGAGCCCATAATCTTCATGCAGCTTTTGATTGTCACATCCAGAGCTTGGCAGAAACACTGGGTTCCATTCAAACAGCCCCCGATTTCAACTTCAAAGCCGGACCGATGGCAGCACTGACACATCGCACCGCTGGTCTGAATCCATCGCCTCCAGTCAGACTCAATCAGGGATCTTTAAAGCAGTCTCAGACTCACTCAGAACTCGAAACCAGACGAATACATTCAGATTCTTTTCAAAAGTGTTCTCTTTTTTTGCTGTTGTTGTTTTAGTCAGTCAATACTTTATGTAAATTTCATCAACTTTAGTCTCTTTTCCTGAAATGGCATATACACTACCGATGGAAGAACTCATTTTTATTTATTTATTTTTATTATTATATTTTTGGAGGTCTTCTTTGCTCACCAAGGCTGCATTTATTTGATTAAAAATACAGTAAAAGCAATATTGTGAAATATTATTACAATTTCAAATAAATTGTTTTCTATTTAAATATATTTTAAAATGTGACTTATTCCTGTGATCAAAGCTGAATTTTCAGCACCATAACTCCAGTCTTCAGTAACACGTGATTCTTCAGAAATCATTCTTACTATTATCAATGTTGAAAAAAAAATGCTTAATGCTTAATATTTTTGTGGAAACTATGATACACTATCATTCAAAAGTTTGGGGTAAGCAAGATAAAAAAAAATAAAAAATTTATTCAAAAAGGGTGCATTAAATTAATGAAAAGTGACAGTAAAGTTATTTATAATGTTACAAAAGATTTCTACTTCAAATAAATGTAGCTCTTTTGACCGTTCAGTTCATCATAGAATCCTAGAAAGAAAAAAAAAATCAAGTATCGTGATTTCCACAAATATATTAAGCAGCAAAAACTGTTTCCAACACTGATAATACTAATAAGTATCAATAAGAATTAAGCACCAAATCATACAGATATTAGAATGATTTCTGTAATCACAGAGTTCAATTAAATAAATAAAAATAATATGATAATAACATTTCACATTATTACTGTTTTCACTGTATTTTTGATTAAATAAATTCAGCCTTGGTAAGAATAAGAGACTTCTTTAAAAAAATCTTAATTATTCCAAACTTTTGACTGGTAGTGTAAATGTTTATATTATTAATATTAATAAATGTGATTTGATTAATGTAGAATATGCATAATGTCTTTTTACTGCTATGTAACCCATGGTCCTGATATATACTAAAATCAACATTTTTATATTATTTATGTATGTATTTATTTTAAATTTATTTATTTAAAAATAATACCAACTTTTTAATGCACAGAAGGGGCATGAACATATACACCCAACAATCACAATTGTGAGACATGATTGCTGAAATGATTGATTCTCATGCACAGCTGACAGAAAAAACAGAAAAGTGTACTGTTTCTCCTGGCAACAGCCTGTTTGAGACAGTGGTAGACTCACTTGACAGAGTTTAATTAGTAATAGTCATAACAACACCCTTTTACCCACAACAAAAATTCTAATATCTTAACTTTTCATTCATATGCTTCAGCAATGATAAAGCCCTATTGGCTCTGGCCACTGGGGAGGCAGTGAGCAAATGTTTCTTTAAAATACATATTGTTATATGACTGCTACCTTCACATTTGAGGCCCTGTCGGACGAGTCCCCACAGCATCTCTCCGCAGTAGTCGCAGAAGGTGGGCGCTTTGTAGGAGTGGACGTAAAGCGCATGGGGTCGGATCTGGAAGTCTTCCACTGTAGCTTGAGCTGTAATCAAAATGCAACTTAAAGGACAACTCAGGCGAAGAATGGATGATGCAACAAAACACTGAACAAAATGATACAAATGAGCACAAAATGAATCAAAAGAACAAAATACATATAAAACATTAGCAGCATATAATTAGGAGTCATAATGTTTCACAACAATCCAAATAACAATGAAACTACTTGTTTGATATGTTTTTTAACTACTGGTCCAACCTTGTTTAGACCAATGGGAGATGAGCAGTTTGATTTCCTGAAGGCAAAACCATAAGGGCCTTTCGCACCGCAGGAACCTTTTCATAGTACCAGAACTTTAGTACTGTACATTTAGGTCTGGAACTAAAGCGGTGCGAAAGGCCCTATAGACGCAACTACACAAGGCTGTACTGTAAGGTCTGATCCAGGGTCAGTGATTAACTGATGTGACTCAGGCTAGAATGAGTCCATTTGGATGATTCATGCATTTGATGATACAGATTCATTCATGCATTTGATGATTCATGAATGAATCTGGGACTGAAAGAACTGAATATCACTTCATGTGTGTGATGTGAAAGTCAACATGTAAGCCTGTGAAACAACACGCCACTTCAACTGTTTCTGCAGTTCCTGTTTTATAGTTTGTGGTTTAATACACGACTGGCTGACTTGAGTAGCGCACAGTGTGACTGTACTGGCACTTCAGTATTACTGTTCTTGACAGACTCTTTTTAGTGAGACATAAGCCCCATATACCAAACAAATTTACCATATACCGATCTGAGAATCAATCAATCATTATTGGGACACTTTTTTGATAGGGGCCTGTGCGTTTGATAGGGGCCTGTGCGCCTCTGGTTTATCCTGATACACACAACATTAACATTTTCTTGTCAGTCGGTGAGTCAGAAAGCATCTGCCAAGGACACAAAATGCACTGCTAAAATTAAAGAATAAGGTCAGGAAATATTTGGTGCATGGCAAACAACATGCAATCTCCCATTTCTGATTAAAGGAAAAAGAAGAGAAAGAAACAGTGTCCTAGATTTCGGTCACTGTGTCACAGGCAGGGCCGTCCTTAGCTGAAGCGGGGCCCGGTGCGAGGTAGGGAGCGGTACCCCTGCTATTGGGACGTGAAGAGACTTTAAAGACGCAACCTTTTTCTCTACCCTTTTTGATATCAATCTAATATAACACCAAATTCACTTCAATTCAAAATCCTGAACATTCTCAGGATTTTGATGGAATGGGAGGGAAGTGATCTGATATCTGTTCAAAAGTACAGAAGAGTACTTAAGAATCATGATATTGGAAATGTTGGTTATAGCATTATTCAGGTCTTGGATTCTTCAGTTTATTACCAGTTCACATTTTTTACATTTATTGTATCTAGAAACTTGGTTATCTCTCCAAAACTCAAATCTAGGATTTAATTTGACTGTGAGGCATTTCATATGTGCCAAGTCTGTGAAAAGAAGTCTAAACACACCTTTACACTGCCAGCACACAGAAGTGGTATAAAACCACAAAGCTGCGTTTACACAAATCTTTATTAGCAGGAAACTGTGAATCGCACACTTGAAAGTTAACTGTTCGTTCTTGTGCACCGTTGATAGAACATGAGACATGCTGCCTCACAAAATGCACAAAATACAGATTTTCAAATCGACTAGTTGGGGGTTGCCTAGAAGACTAGTTTTCTAATCCGTCCTAAGGAAGTCCTGTATAATTTTGGTTTCAACTGACCCTGAACAGATACATATCTTAGGAGACATTTACATCAGATTTGTCAACTCAAACTCTCTGGGACTCTAAATTGAAAATTTGATGTTTTACTAAGTGTATCTTCCAAATATTCTATTTTAAAATGAGTTAATAATGAGAATTTCCCCAGGTTTCTTTCAGGTAACTAAAACAACATGCTTCTTTTGGTAACATCAGATTAATAATTGATTTTATCCAAGTCAAATTATAATGCAATGTGACATATAGAAATTTGATTAGAGAATTTTGATTATTTACCTTACGATTGCATTGCAAAATCTGAAATTTGGTCATAATTCATTGCAAACCAATATTATGGAACAATTTACAAAAATTTCCAAACTTTTCAAAATGTTATTTTGGATAAGAAATGTATGTAGACTGTTAGACATTTCTGTAATTTCTACAGTTATTTACTGTATATTCCCCAGTATAATACTGAAAATTCCATTTACAGTAAGTAATTGTAATACCCTTTGCATCATGGGAATTTTCTGTGACGTCAAACTCCACATACAGTGACTTACTGTATTTTTTTAAAATTGCTTTATACTACTGTATTTGCCGTAACGGCCTCTGTGGCGCCATTCCATTGAGGTTGATTTATTTTCCTCACTTCTTACATTTGGATTGACAAGATTTGTCCTGCACCGTGTCTACAACACCGCAACAGCTATACTGGCTACGACTATACTGGACGTGTTACATCGCTTGTAATGATTGGCAAATATGTTTGCCCTTCGTGTCAGAAACAGCGCGAGTGCTTGGAGTACATCTGTACGTCAGAAATATACCGGGGCATCACTTTACTGTCCGCATCCATTGTAGATAGTATCTAGGGCTGCAACAACTAATCGATATAATCGATAATAATCGATAATGAAATTCATTGTCAACGAATGCCATTATCGATTAGTTGGGCTGAGCACGTGACGGGGGAGCGTGACGGCAAAATAACGCACGCGATATGGCGGAGAGTACAGATCAACCGGCAGCAGGAAAAAGTGTGCGTCCCAAGTCATCCAAGGCTTGGGAGCATTTTATATTAAACGCAACAAAGAAGACTGTAACCTGCAAGCTATGCAAAGCTGAGCTTGTGTGGCATGGAAGTACCACAGTGATGCACGAGCACATGAAAAGAAAACACACTGGTGTTACGGATGAAGGCGAAACATCAGCACGGTAAGCAAAAACCGTAAGTTATATCCTCATCATATGAAAATGGTATAGTTTAATGAAGTGCTATTGTGTAAACTGTTTGTTTGCTAACTTCGGGACAGTCGCACTACATCTGTTCTGATGCGACTCGCGAGCATCAGGTTGCGCAATCACCCCCACAGAATCAGTTAAATTAAAACGGTTGCGAACTGCGTCAAACACTAAATCTAAAAGCAGCGAATAACAGCTGTTAGTCAGTGTTGTGGTTTTCAGCGAATGCTTACGCATTTGTGCACCAATGCATATTTTTTTCCTTTCTTTTTATTCAAGCCTGTTAGCTTGCTGCGTTTCTCCGTTTCGTTCTCTTTTTTTATAGCATTTGTCTACTACAACAGTTAACTTATTTTTTTATTTTTTTCAAACGTGATTTACTGCAGCTTTGCTACATTAACATGATTGTATTCAATGTTTGTATATTTCATTTATGCATATACCGTGCCGCTCGCATCCGAGGAAGACACGGAACCCACAGGGCAGCGCCGCGGGTTTTGCCTGGGGATGAACCCGCGAGAGTGGAAGAGTTCCGGAGAATATCCGCGCTGTGTATCAATGCACCTTACGAGAGAATAAGACCAGCAAGCAAGGTAAAATATATGTATGTATGTCTCTGTGTGTGTTTTGTCAGATTTTTGCACACCAGTTAACAAATTACCCATTAACATTGAGGTAACCCTACCTAGGCAAACTGCGCTGTCCTTT
>NW_015628289.1:663752-664145 GCF_001515625.1 Sinocyclocheilus rhinocerous
TAAACTGCGCTGTCCTTTCAAACGACTTTGTCAGCATATTGAATTAACGTACCGAATTAAAATGATTTTTAACGAGCAACGCTTATCTTATATTAACATTAAGTTAACTAATGTGAAATTTTGTTCAGGTATTAGTTAATGTTGGCCAGTAGCCTATTGAGAAAATAAAACCACGTTAGCAAGGTTAAACTAGTTTTATGGCTATCTGCCTTAGTTTTAGAATTAGTTTGTTATAGCTTTTAATGGAATTTAAGTTTTACTGCATTTTTTGTATTTGTGTTTTAAAGGCAACTGCAATGAAGCATCAAGAAAGACATGAGCATGCCAACTACCATGAGACTGATAATTCAGGTAAGAGAACAAATATGGTTTTGAGAGGTTTGTGTATTCTAT
>NW_015628289.1:667084-679281 GCF_001515625.1 Sinocyclocheilus rhinocerous
TGGTTTTGAGAGATGTGTGTATTCTATATGGGGTTTGCCTTTTAAAAGTGTGCCATTTCTACTTGTTTTTCAGAGAAGACATTTCTGTCACTAACAAAGTGGATGGTGAGCAAAGGTGGTGGCCACGTTTTGGAGCAGCACCTGGGTTTTGCAGATGGCTATGTATTCTTTGGCTGCTTATCTTTTTTCCCCATTATGTTTCTGTTGCCTAAAGATTCTTTGTTAGGATAAATCCAGATGATACAGCATAATGCACTGCAAAATGTCCTAAGACAGGAGAAATGGTGAAGATGAACTGTTCCAGCATTGGAAGACTGTATTTTTAAGTGTTATACATTCAATGTTTTAAATAAAGAATTTGATATTTTTTAATATTGTGTCTGTTTTAATTGAATGCCAGTAGTACCTATGTAGGGTAAAAATAAAATTAATTCTTTATAAAATCTAATGAAATATATTAAAATAAATTAATTACAGTAGTATACTGATGAATTGGATTTTTTATAGTAATTTACTGTAAAACAGTACAGTTTGCTACTGTAAATCAAATACAGTTTGCTACTGTAAATCCTAATTACAGTAACTTACTGGCAACAGTGTTGTCAGTAAGTTACTGTAAAAACCCTTTGAAATGTCTAACAGTGTACATTTAACCAATAAAAATCCAATAAATTTAATATATATCATGTTAAATAAAGTAGACCTTATTCAACACTATGAAAAACACTACGGAGAGTAGTGATGGGGATTCTCTCGGTCTGCAATAGCGTAATGGAACGCGCTGCAGCACTCCAGCACAGGAATCGACTCTCTCGGCAGTTGATTGCACTGTTTAAGCAAGGAGCGGACGAAATGAAGCGGGGAATTTGGACACTGATGTATTACACCATGCGACAGAGAGCTGGAGCTGTCGCAGAAGCAACTTTGTCACATGCATGTATCCTACATGCTGCTTACTCAAACAACAGTCACAGTCACTTTAGTTTGTAATTCTACATACAGTACCTCCGTGCCAGCTTTGTAGTTTAATTGTTACATTAATGCAATAAATATACATTTGTTTTCCATGGTTAACCTATTTGTGTTCAGAATCATTAAACTAACCATAAATCATTAAAAACTCACATCAAGAATAAACAAATCAATACATTATTGTGTGTATTTTGTATATATTATTATTTATTTTTAATATCTTTAACGCTCCTGTTTAAGCGGCTTTTTAAGACAATGGGCATATGTGTTTAGAGCCATTACCAGACCATTATAATTTGATGAATTCATTAACGAACAACTTTTTTTCTCGTTTATTTAATTCTGGCATAATATTCGACCACGGCTGACTCTTGTGACTTTTTCCCTCTGTAAAATTAGGTATTAGCAACAGCTAGGTAACAACATTGATGATTTTAAGGTAATGTCATCACTAATTTGGATTAATTTGGACAATCGCGCTGAAAATGTGTTGTTTTAATAGGGGAAATTTAAGGCATTGTGTCGGGGAGAAAAAAAAAATTCATTAAGTGTGTAAAACCAACTGCAATCTTGTATTATTGCTGACCCTGTTGTGATGTAAATAAATGAATTTGAGGTGGAAGCCAGGAGTCAGAAATGATTCAAATAAAACCTGGAATCAAACACCCCTAACAAAGTCGTTTGTTAAAGCCTACTGTAGCTTGTCAGAAACTATATATATATACATACATATAAACATAAAATATGAGAAATTATGAACTCCTCCAATTTAAAAATGTTTATTTGATTTTGTTTATGACTACTTGTACCGACTGTTTGCTCACTTGAAAATTCTTATAACTAACTATTAATATGATTGAAGACTATTTGTACTTGGTGTAAATAGCCTCTGCCTTTTTATGTCTGGTTCTAAAACCCTGGCTTCTTTTAGTTACCTGAAAGAAATCTGGGGAAATTCTCATTTTTAACTCATTTAAAAAATATATATTTGGAAGATACACTTGGTAAAATATCGGATTTTCTATTCAGAGTGTCAGAGAGTTTGAGTTGACAAATCTGATGTAAATGTCTCCTAAGATATGTATCTGTTCAGTGTCAGTTGAAACCAAAATTATACAGGACTTCCTTAGGACAGATTAGACAACTAGTCTTCTAGGCAACCCCCAACTAGTCGATTTGAAAATCTGTATTTTGTGCATTTGTAGTTGTGAGGCAGCACATGTCTCATGTTCTATCGACGGTGCACAAGAACGAACAGTCAACTTTCAAGCATACGATTCAATGTTTCCTGCTAATAAATGTTTGTGAAAAAATGCTGATATTCCAGAAGTGTTAATGGAACCAAATGTAAAAAAAAAAAAAACATCTAGATCGGATATTTTTTTCATGACAATCTGCTTCTTTGAACATTGATGGTTCTTCAATTAACTGATTGTCTCCATTAGAAGGCTGGATTTTCAAATGTGGTTTGTTTTGACCACGGGGCGGGGGCGGAGTCTCTGATGTTAGGATACAAACTAAAAGAACAAAGAATCTCAAACTCGATCAAATCAAACTGGGTAGGGAGAAAGAAAAAAGCGCATTCCTTTTTGAACATCAAAGAGAGAAAGTAGAACATTTGAGCTTGCAGTGAATCACATGGCAGGCAGCAGTCCAGAGCACTGGAACACAGGCTCATAATGAGCCATTCATGAAGACACTACATACATTATAACAAATGAGGAACTCGGCATCTCAAAACTCATCTATTAGTCTTCAGGCAAAAAATCCAAACATAGTTAATAAAGTCTAAACTCTTACTCTTTTAGAAAGACTCCTTCAAAGTCCTCCTCAAAAACATTCAATTTCAGGATTTCCTCAAATAAAGTGTGATCTGTTCCACTGCTGAACTTGAAATCGAACCAAAATACACAGATAACAGTTTGAAACTCCACTTGAATACACAGCACAAGGACAGGACAACAATGTCCAATGCAGCGGATCCTGTCGACACGCAATCTCAGACAAAAGCTCAGAACGATCGGCGTCCTGCTGTTCCCTGAACCAGAGCTGCTCTCCACAACCTCTGTTTCTTCTCAGCAGAAGCACGACCATCACCTACTGCAACAAAAACAAGCTTTTGCCTTTGAGCTGAGCGCCAACAAAAAGTTGCAGAGTGTTTTATTAGCACAGCCGGTGGATGCAAGGAAGAGAAAGACAAGACGATATTGAGGGTCAGTGTGTGAAAGCATATTCGTTTGTTTTGTCTAAACCAGAAGTTATCAACTAACAGACTGTGGTCCAGATTTGGACCCAAGATTGGCTCTATCCAAACCTTAAATCAGTTCTCAGAATTGTCAAAATAGGAAACTATAAAACAAAGTCTTCACATACTTTTCAATCGGGTACAGAAGTGGCATAAAAGTACTTAAGATTCAATGAATCAGCCTATGTATCTGCCACTTGTTCAGTCTTGTGCACAGCCGACAGAAAGCAAAGCACACGCTGATGATAACGTCATAGTGTAAAGACAGCTTTAGTGCAATTTCTTGCTTGTTCATTTGCCAATTACTAAAACTCAACAGAGGAATTTGTTGTTATAATCTAATACTGCATGTGTCAGTTTATTTCTTTTTAATCATTAGTGATTCTACTGAATAAAGTCATGGAGAGACTATTTTGACTATTAACGATGTATTATTAGGGGCCAAGCAAAATTCTTTTTTCCTCTGATTCCTTGGCTCATGCCGAGTCGAATGCATACTAAAATGTAAAATTCTACAGGCCAAGATTTTTTGCAATTTTGAATTATTCGTAAAACATTTTTTTCACCAAAATTGGCTCAGATCATCTTCAGACCATGCTGGCAAAAGTCATTAAAGGTCCACTGAAGTACGTTGAAACGTGCAGCGTTATTCTATGTGGTGATGTTATTTCGATTGAAACTGGAAGACAGGGCGGGAAATATCAAGCAGCTCCGCCCCCTTTTTTAAAATAGCCAATAGGCAATAGCCACTATTTCATTTAAATCTGCTCAGGCCAAAGCCATTGAGATCGGTAAAGCTGCATTTGATAGCTTATGACAGCCACAGTCTAAAAGATTAGCCCTTTAGATTCAATATTAAACTGTTACTAAAGCAAAACAGTGATTATAATGATGCTGAGGATGTGTAGTTTGAAAAGTGTGTAATATATTGGTGAATGGCACTGCTGTTATCTCTTCTACTTGTCAGTGCTGTTTCTACAGTCTGTCTAACCGTTTCTCCTCCCAGTCTCATCCATATCGCTTGAAATATAGCATTCTGTGTAGAATTCAAACAGGTTCGATACGTTTTGCGGTCTGCGCCGACTCGCACATATAATCCGCTCTGTACTATCTTGTCTCTGGACCAGAGCAGACTGTGTGCATGCTGTGGCAGTTCGCGTTACACAATGCGAAACCAGACTTCATTCGCCCCAATCTAGAGCATATTTACTCTGTCTGAATCATTCCCTATCCCCTATATAGTGCACTACGTGCCATTCACCATACAGAGAATTCTAACTAAGTGACCGATTTCAGCCGCAGCTTCAGCGTCTATTAAAGGGGTCATATGATGTTGCTAAAAAGAACATTATTTTGTGTATTTGGTGTAATGAAATGTGTTTTTGCGGTTTAAGGTTCAAAAAACACATTATTTTCCACATACTGTATATTATTGTTTCTACTCTATGTCCCGCCTTTCTGAAATGCGTCGATTTTTACAAAGCTCATCGGCCTGAAAAGCGAGGTGTGCTCTGATTGGCCAACTATCCAGTGCTTTCCTCAGCGACCAGCACGGATCAGCTCCAGGTATGAGATTTCTAGTTGTGTCCTCTTTTGGAAGGCCAAACAAAGTATTTCCGCTTTCACAAGGAAACACGCAGAGTCTTCACAACATGGTGGCGGCGGTGGCATCAACAATAAAGTTACGCCTCCTTTCTTTGCGTGAACATTTGGGCGGCGTTATGCAAATCTTCCCACACCGTGACGTAGACATGTGGGGGCGTGTTTAAACTAGGCGTTTTAGGAGGGCTTGGACGAGTCTTAACTTTTATAAAGAATATCTCTTTGGGTTTCAGACTTTAGTCTTTGCAACTTTAGGGATCTTATCTATTCACGAACAGCTTGTAAACACTCCAAAAAGAAAGGAAAACTTGAAATCGCACCCTTTAATAGTGTAGTAAAATCTGATTCTATTTTGCGAGTTTGTTCTTTTGGACAGTTTGTTTCAATGAACTGGTTCAATTCACTAATTCGTTCACGTAATCATGCAATGACGTATACGCAATTATATTATTAAAGCATCCAATAAGGATGCGAAATGTGGATGTTTTAAGCACATAGAGTGAATGAACATCTTCATCAGCTCACCTTTTTACATAAACGATGAGAAACCATAAAAACTTTAATTTTGCCCCTTCATTCAAGAGCTCAATTCACGCATACCCTTATCACTGGCTCATCCATCTTCAGTCCGAGTCAGAACTGTTTCCTCAGTTCAGTGATTGCTGGAGGAACCGGAGCACTGAATGAGTTAATTCATTATAGGATCATATACACCGGTGTTTTGACTCATTTCGAGTTGGATTATTGGAATGAGTTTTGATTGAGTAACTTGTAGATCTGTGCTGCTCGAACGGTGAACTGCTTCAGACAGTTCAGTCTGCTTTGGTGATCTGGTTCAACTAGTTCACCAAAAAGAACCAGTTCAAAAGAATGATTAATTTGCGAACTGGACATCACTCCAGACTGTTTGCCTGAGGCTGTGGATTACAGGTAATAATGCTGTAAATAATGTTCAGTAATGTTCAGACCGATCTTTTTGCTTCATAAGGGCTCAATATATCGTCAGGAGCAATGGGTATTAATTTTGTGTTCCTTGATAAAGACAGGGAGCCGTTGACTTGCATTTTATGAATCACAAAGGCCAACGGCTTCAGTTAAAAATCTTCTTTACTGTTCTACTCAAAAAAAACAAAAAAAAAAAGTTACCTACATCTAGGATGGCCCAAGGGTGAGTAAATTAACAGCAAATTTTCATGAATGAACTATCCCTTTAACCAGTTTCATAGAATGTGTTCAGAGCATAGGTTCAACTACCTCAGGGAAAACCTTCATAAATAAAGATCTGAGTTCTGGGAGAGCGCTTGGAACTTTAGACGGAACAATCCAGAATACTGGCTTGGAATCAGTCATGCATATTGTGTTGATTTCCAGTGCCGGACACTTGAATTAGTGTGTTTGCCACTGAGTGAGGATGTGAAGAGCAGGTGTGCTGTACAGCTCCCATGTGAACACGCCAACAACAGGAAGATCAGTCTTCATAGAGAAGGCCTACACAGGATGTACAAACCATTCTGCACGGGAACAAAGATGAGCTCAAACCCTAAGTGGTGGGGCCCTACTTTAAGTGACAGCAGAACTGCATATTTATTACATAAATGTATCTGACAAAGTCACTTGTTTTTGTCAAGTAAACAGAACCCTTGAGCCATAAATCTTTCAACACATGGCTCTGTACACTGATGAGAAAACTGATCGTGATAGGTGGTCTTAAGGGAATTGACCTGCCTGTGTTAACAGGCATTTGAAGGGAAACCACCTGAAGTTCACGATGACTAGATTAACATGGGCCCCTCCATCTGGTACACATGTGCCACAACCGACTACAATCTAATTACAGAGTTAAACTGATCTGTTCCATCTTGCAGAGATGCTAGCAATATACGGCCATCAGTGTAACCAGCTGCAAAGCTATAAGTGATTGCATAATTTAAAGAACATAAACTACAGTCAAGATGACCTGAAGCTACTGTATCGTAGTTGGTTCTTCATTTGTCATTCCTAATTTACAGTGGAAATTTGAAATGGTATTTTATTCACAGCACCCTTTTGTTCAGCTCTTTACAAGGTTCTGAAAATGACAAAATATAGAATTCTGTCACAATTCTGCTGCTCCTTATAAAATAGTTTTAGCTAATATTTACTTAATACTGTCCATATACACTAATTTGGGGTCATACGATTTAAAAAATATATTTTTTTAAATAAATCTTTTATGCTCACCAAGACTGCATTTAACTGATCAAAAATACAGTAAAACTGTAATATTGTGAAATATTATTACAATTTAGAATAACTTTGTTTTCTATTTGCATATATTTTAAAACATAATTTATTCCTATGATGCAAAGCTGAATCAGCAGCTGACTTTCTTGAGCAGATTCACTGCTCAAGAAATTATTATTAATGTTGAAAACAGCTGCTTTATATTTTTGTGGAAATGGTGCTACATTTTTTTCAGGATTTTCTGATGAAAACAAAACTTTTATCTTAAATGGAAATCTTTGTAACATTATAAATTTATTTATTCTGATCAAATTAATGCGTCCTTGCTAAAGAAAAACTCACTGACCCAAACTTTTGAATGGTTGTGTATGATAAATGAAATACATTAGTTTGTTTGTCTCATAAACACACTCATGTATTTAATTTATCATACACATCCATTGGTAATGGTAATGGTGTTGTTTCAAAGTGAAACTTTTGTCCCGCACAATGCTTTGTCTATATATTAATAAAGCCACAGCTAGCACAACTCACCAGACAGGACGACCTCAATCAGATCTCCCTCATGGATATCCTCTGCCGACGTCAGCCGCTGGAGGATGTTGTCCGAGTTCAGATCATGGCGGAAGAGCAAGATCTTATCGTACAAGCCAAAGAATCCACATTCTGGGAACTGAGGAGGAGAGAATGGGATTTGTTATTAATAATGAAATCAAACATCAAAAGAGTTTCTTGATCAGAGCTTTGCATAAATACAAAGGTATTTTAGACAGAATTTCAAATTCATTAATGATTGGAAATTTATCACATATAATATACTGCAAGTTATTCTATAAATAAGGTATAATGTGCAGTCAGCATTATGTATTATTTTACTATAATGATCATATGACTGTATTATCCTGTTTATTTTACAGCTTTAAAGTTAAAGGTTCAGATTAGAGAGAGAGAGAAAAAAAACTCCAGAACAACACAGAAAACAGCCAGCTTAGCAAAAATTTTACAATATTATAGCAACAATATTATAGCATTAATTTATATAATATTGTTACTTTTGTTCCATTTTTTTTCTATGGAAAATGTAGTTTTCATTTAGCAACAATACAAAATGTCTTCCTCTATTTTAAGTTATCTCTCATCTAGATAGATAGATAGATAGATAGATAGATATAGACAGACAGACAGACAGACAGACAGACAGATAGATAGATAGACAGACAGACAGACAAATGCTGGAAGTATTAAAACAGACAGACAGACAGACAGACAGATAGACAGATAGATAGATAGATAGATAGATAGAACTGAGAAATATCACAGATCGCTTGACGGGGAGTGAAACTCTGAAGCGCTCAGTCAGTGTGTTCGGCGAGTGAAAATATATCTGTGCTAAACTTATACTTAGCGTCCAACTCACACACTGGCGAGTAAAATCTGAGAATTTATTAGCCATTGGCTAATATTAGACATCATTTAGTCGCCCAGAGTGAAGATTAGTCGCATATGCGAGTGATTTACTCGCAATGTAGAGGGTTGATACTAGCAATTTCTGAGTGAATTTTGTTTCAAGGTAAATTGTACATTTTTTCCCCCTGCAGTGTACAACTCCATTGTCGTCAGGAATTTGGGCAATTGACTTGGTATGTTAGTTAGCAGTAGTTAAGTTAGTAAACTAAGTTAAGAGGGAAGCATAAACATTCTAAAATGGAACAGTCCCACAGTCAGAGGTGCGAAGTCCTGTCAGGATACGATCACAGCCAATTCTGAGGTATTTCCTCTTATCAAGAATCACCAAACACCTTCCCATTCAGACTGGAGGCAGAATATTTCACCCTGACATGTCTCTGGTGTACTCCGAAATCTGGGATCTACATCAGGTCTTTTCAAACTAAAGGGTCTTAGGGAGTATTTTGAGAAAGAATCACTGAATAAGTAAAGTTGAGTCAATTCATATTTATTTTTATAATGCTACACAATACACATTGCTTCAAAGCTATTTAACAGGAAATCACGATTTTGATGTTTATAATACAATAATAGCAGAGCTGGACAATAATTGTACTTTTTGTGATGATAAAAGCAATCAAGCAGCTGAGAGTTTCTACATAGTACTGTATATATATTGTTAACTGATAAAGTACGACATTCTGTATATCCAAATTTATATAAAGAGCTAAACAATAATTTAGTTACATTCTGATATAAACAAACAAACAAAATCTGCAACAACAACAAACATTTTTATATAGTATTTATCACAATAAGAAACTTCTATATCTTTTCAGTTGTTTTTTTTTAAACAGTCCTTTGGAGTTTGCTAGCTTGTGAGGAAATGTTTCCGAATCCTTTCACAACAAGCCAAATGGAAATATTGGATATCAGAAATGAGGGGATGAAAGATGGTGGAGAGGAAGAGAGGGGGCATAGGAATGGATGGGTGAGGATCAAAGCTGCCCCTTGCTGAAGGTTCTGGATGAGGTATATCTCACTGCCAACAAAAAAATCCATCTAACACAGCTGTTTCCCGGCTGGGTCCTGACACACAATGCACCCAAAACAATACTGCCCATAATGCCAGGGCCAATGAAACTCACAAACTCAATGTTTTTGGCATTGCCCCAATGCCACCTGTGGTCAGAAATCCCTGTCTGTCTCTGGACCAGCTGTGTACTGACTCTAGACCAGGATCCCACAATCAACACAATGACTGTCATCAAAAAAAATAAAATAATTCACTCCCCATCATTTACTGTTTAATTGTTTATCAGTAGAATTGTATTTAAAGTCGGTCAGTCGAGTTAACACGTTATGATTGGTACGATTAATTTTGGGGAAAAAAAGAATGCATTAAAATTATTAATGCATTTAACGCACCAACACCTCCCAGACCTGTATATTACCTTACATTGCATGCAGTTGCTGATGAACATGATGCAGGACGACTGACTGTGTGATGTAGCCCATTAGAACATGCTCCTAAAATTCAAGATACAAGGGCAAAAATGCTCCTTTATGGGGTTGTGTCTCATATTTATATCATATGATGCAGTTTAGCACAATAAAACGAGCAAGAGAGCTGTTTTTCCTGAATATCTGCAGGATTTCAGATGTGATATATTGATGTTATACAATAGTTTAATAAACATGACATAACATAACACACAACATATTGTGTTAAATTTTAGACACAGTATTGTCAATATTGTGTGTTATGCTCAATTTCTTACATGAAAGTAGTTCCAAACAAAGCCAAAGCAGAACACATCTCTGAGCAACACAGCGGTGTTTCTTTAAGGTGCGGTCCCACTACATTTTTCACACTTCCATTCATACACACGTAAATGTGGAGAACGGAACGCAAACTCAAGAAGTTTCAAAGACGTTTCACATTTTGCTTCGTTCCAAAGTTCAAGTTTGGTGTACTCTAACCAGTGAATTCATATCACGTAAAGCCTTATGATAAATAGAAGTTTGAGCTGAACTAAAAGAACAGACATTTAAAAATGCAGTATTCCAAGAAAGTGTTTTGTAGATTGAATGTCTTTACATTTTGGATGTATTATTTATTGTTATGTGTTGAATTTATGTTTTTAAAAAGACACCTCAGAGTGTGACATCATATCACGACCATTGCAGGGTCCGAAGAAATTTCACACGCTCAAATTCTACTGTAGTGTGAGGGTGACTTTCTGAATGAATACATGTTTTTGAATTGAATGTGCCAGTGATTCAGTGAGCCAGTCATAAAGACAGTTGCTTCCTTTCTGAATGAATCATCTGTCTGAACAAATCAGCTGAATGAATGAGTGAATGACAGTCAGTGACTTGCCGTCACCTACTGGCAGTTTTAGTTTCATATTTAAACTATTATTTCATTTTTTTTATCATTTCATATTTCAATATTCAGTTAATAATTATTATTTATGCATGCTGAATTAAAATATTCCTTTCTAAAGTTACTTTTTGGTATATTCAATGCTTTTCTCATTTAACACAATGATAACTTAAAATGATCTTTTGGGGGGTAGGAATTTCTCATCCAAAATTGATGTGTGGTTAATTTGTGATTAGATTAATTAATCTGCACATCATGTAATTAATTAGATTAAAAATTTTAGGGCTTGACAGCCTTATTTAAAGTTCAAGAAAATTCACTGTTTAAAGGATTAAAAAAAACAGGATGTTTCCAAAGTCAGTGAGTAATCATGTTAAAGGTGCACTAAGCGAATTTTGACTAGGCCTGTCACGATAACAACTTTTTGTTGTGCGATATATTGCCCCAGAAATAATTGCGATAAGCGATATTATTGTCATTTTAAAGACCATTTTATTCCCGCACCACCGCTGGAAAGCTGCTCCAATGTTTACGCAGGTCCTACAGCACCTCTTGCCTGATCGTAACCCTTCTTTTTAATGTTTTGTTCCTCCAAAATGTTCCTCTTTTTTTTATCTGTCATCTCTTGCTATCTATAGTCGATCTGCTAATATCGTCCTGTGCACTCACTGAGCGCCCTCTTCTCCCTGTCATAACTAGACACGCCCCTTACTGCTGATTGGCTGCGAGTGTGTTTTGGGACTCGGCCCGACACTGTGGTCAAAAGCGTTTTTCAAATATTGCTTAGTGCACCTTTAAATACTAGCTTCAATCCCCTTGTCCAAATACCAACACTTGCGGTCTTGGCCACTTGAGAGCGTGGTGGCGCGACAGGAAGTAAGTGTGCAAGACTGTCCCAGGTCTTAAAAACGACAAAGTACACACTAAATCCACACTATCTCGAAAACCGCTCCAGAGCGGGCTTAGTGTATCCCATCATGCATCATGTTGTGGAAATAAATCGTGAGTCTTTTTGCCGAGATCTCGCAAGAGGTCACGGAAACCTTTTCAATGTATGTTAAATATTAATAATAGTTAGATATTTCATATAATTTGGTAGTAAAACAAAGGGTTGCATGTTTTATTGGTGCAAATGAGTAGTGGTGATAATTATTGTGTACAACATGCAACTGCATTTTATCACTTAATTAGAAGCACCACAAAATTAAATGGTGTCATCTGTTATAGGGACTACAGAACAGACATTTAGAAGTTGATTTTAAAATGCAAAGTATTGAAAATAAAAAATATAGCTCTGTAAACACTTGCATTTTTACAACA
>NW_015628289.1:682158-686636 GCF_001515625.1 Sinocyclocheilus rhinocerous
ATGTACATATATTGCGCGATAAGTCAATATATTATTTATTGCGACAGGCCTAATTTTGACAAACAATGTTGATATCTGAAAGGACCAATACAAACACGCCCATACCCCTACAGGATCTCGCCCCTATTTTGATAACTCCGCCCCACACGTACACACAACCCTGGCAGCGACGATGGCGGAATCTGCCGTGCCTGCCGGCCACAGCATATTCAAGCAAAAGCCAACACAGAAAAGTTGTGTGAAAAAGCAAAATCAACGTAACTCGCCTATCAAGAAGAAACAAAGCAACCTCGGTGTCCAGTTAGGCCTTCCCGCACCACCGCTGGAAAGCTGCTCCAATGTTTACGCAGGTCCTACAGCACCTCTTGCCTGATCGTAACCCTTCTTTTTAATGTTTTGTTCCTCCATAATGTTCCTCTTTTTTTTATCTGTCATCTCTTGCTATCTATAGTCGATCTGCTAATATCGTCCTGTGCACTCACTGAGCGCCCTCTTCTCCCTGTCATAACTAGACACGCCCCTTACTGCTGATTGGCTGCGAGTGTGTTTTGGGACTCGGCCCGACACTGTGGTCAAAAGCATTTTTCAAATATTGCTTAGTGCACCTTTAAATACCCACAATCTCAATATTGACCGAAATAATTGTGATTATGATTTTTGCCATACTCAAGCAACCCTAGTTCTGGATCAACAGCTACATGACTCACAAAAACTACATTCTAATTAGCAAACTACCATACTAATCAGGGGCGCGGGAAGATGTTTTCGGTTGGGGGTGCTGAAAAAAATCTGAAATTCGCTTTTGCGCCATTATCTCCTTGTATTAAAGTTAACCTTGTTCGCATTCTGTATAGTTCATGTGTGATACCACGCGCTAGCGTCAGGTGATCATGAGGATTAGGCTAATCATCCCAACTAATCATACTATTTCTGCAGTATATACCCAGAAAGTCTACTACATTTGCCAAAATAAACAGAATTCAACAGAATATAAAATCTATTGGGATCTGCAATGTAGACTTACCACAATGTCATAATTTTCACACCACATTAAAACCAGCAATAGCATTTAATACCGCAAAAGTACATGTTACTACAAAGTACATTTTGCTGAGCAATAGCCTGCACAATAACACTTGATTTCAAACTTTGAACTTTATCATTTTCTTTTTTCTTTTAACTAAAAATGAAACTAAACAAAAGGTGCAGTAAGGTGCAGTCAGACTGAATTTTGAGCCAAAACTGTTTCAAGCATTCAAGTTTGAACATTTTGCACAATGGTCGCTGGCAAACTGCCAAATATATATATATATATACACAGATAGATAGATAGATAGATAGATAGACAGATGTGCATAGATATACTCCGAGTGGAACACGGAGAAACATAGACTTTGTCTTTGGTGGCGCGCCTAAAACAGTCAAAACACGGAGTGAATATATATATATATATATATATATATATATTCTAAGTAGGGCTGTGCCATATCCAACAAACATCTCAGTATGATTTAAAGCTAAACAGTTTAAAGGGGTCATATGATGCGATTTCAAGCTCTTGGTGCATAAAGAAGATCTGTAAAGTTGCAAAGACTAAAGTCTCAAATCCAAAGATATATTCTTTATAAAAGTTAAACAATAATGTACAGTATGTGGAAAATAATGTTTTTTTAACCTTAAACCGCATAAACACATTTCATTACACCAAATACACAAAATAATGTTCTTTTTAGCAACATCATATGACCCCTTTAAGAAAAGGTTTAAGAAAAAGCTAACTGAAGGGAAAAAAGTCTAGAATTATTAATTAATTCTAGAAGAAATTTGAGAGGCTTCAAACATTTCAGTCAGTCTCATTAACAACATGAAGACAAATGGGGCAGAATAATTTTTTTTTATCATTTCATTATAATTTATTTATTTATTTTATTTGACCTACATTTACATTTAGTCATTTAGCAGACGCTTTTATCCAAAGAGACTTACAAATGAGAAGAGCAAATAGAAGCAATTCAGACCAATAGGAGGGCAACAGTATACAAGTGCTGTAACAAGTCTCTCAGTTAGTCTAGCACAGTACACATATCAGTTGTTGTTTTTTCAGACAAAGAGACAAACAGAATAAGAAAATGTTAGCATTAATTAGTCAAGTGCTGACGAAAACCTACAATCACATATTGTTTAAATGTTCCATTATAGTAAAAAGCAATAAGTGGTCACTATGTCTTGATTATTTGTATTTATTTATTTATTTATTTTGCAGTAAACAACTTGTATGCACTTTGTAGCGCTAGCTCACCCAGATCATATCTTTTTAATTTCTAAGAGAGCAGTTATCTTTCCCATTGATCAACTGAATGATTATCAATACATGAATCAAACTGCCTCAGAATGTCAATGAGTTTGTAATAACATTTTCAGAGAGGACCAGATTGTGTTTGAGTGTCTGAAGGCCTTTTACACTTCCTTGCGGTTTGACTATCAGCTGAGCAGATCACTTACTCAACAGCCAGGAAATGCAAGCAACTCATAACCCAGTTTTGCCCATCTATGGAAACTATTCTCATCGATAAAGTTAGCACGGTGCATCAAGACTCTGAGAAAAGTGAGGCCTCCATATGGTTTTCATTGTATGAATGTGCCACTATTAACATAATAGGAGGAAATCTCAATTTTTGTGCACTAACAGTAGTTCCATTGTTGTGTCTCCCTGGCATGTGGGTATTTTTCTGTTAGGAGTTGTTGTTATCATTGGTTCTGAACTACAAAGAGAATAATGGAAGACAAAATCTTGAAAGCTGTATTTCTTTTTGGGCAGTAAAAGGTCAAACTTGACGAAGTGCCACACCATCTGTGTGTGATTTCAAACTATATTGTGATTTAAATGTGACATGTAAGCAACATTTTAACAAAATAAGCTTATATACAGTATATATATATATATATATATATATATATACACACACTTTTTTTGGAAAATGGTCTGAAATTATTACATACTTATTAATCGAATGCACTTTTCGCTTATTTAGCTTAAAGCAGGATTGGAAAATGCTAAAAAAAATGGCTTGATCTGAGAAGCCAATCTGTGCTCTCACTAAACAGATCAGCGCCGTCTTTGAAAACGTGTTCTCTGGGCAGTGCATGGTTTGACAGATCTTCCAGCAAAGCGAGATCAGCCATGACACTATAGCTACATTTCAAATGACTTCCCAGCTGTCTTTTAAAGCTTTTCACACCAATTATGCAAATATCTAGCTTGAACTATGAAAATACTAATTAAGTATTTGCAATTAAAGGACAGGAAACAAGCGGCTGCACTTTTTTTTGTAGTATCACCATTCTACCACTAGATTCTCTGCGTAAGCATGCTCAGAGTTGTGCTTATATTTACACACATTCCTACGTATAGCCTAAGTACAAGTTGGTAGATCCCACACGTGAAACTGTTCTTACACACGCATCTGTGCATACGCACTGTTGATAAATGAGGCCCCTGGAGTGGTGGTGCAAAAATGACAGAATTTTCTTTTTCTTTTTCTGGTAGTTATGTCAAAGATTCACTGGCTAGAAACACAAGCATATAAAGTTACATTTTCCTCTATCTATATATCCATGTCACACATTGTGCAACACACGACTCCCACTAAACATAATACTGGTAAAGTCCCACTGGGTCCTGCTCATTCATTCACACACACTGCTGAATCACACTGGGCTGATCCATCACCTCTGACTATTCTACCGTACCATCGGGAAGGAACAACTGAAAGTGATAGAACAGATTTCCGATTTTCGAGTGGAAGCAAATGCTAATGAAAACCACAGGCTTGATTTTCTGTAATTTTGCATATTTTTACACAAAATTTATTCAGATCTTCGGCCAGAGCCAACCGATACACAAGTAATCCTTCAACTTTCATGAACTGGTTAAAGAAAGTTATAAAACACCAAGTGCCCCATGTAACGTAAGTCAAGAACTGTTGCATCTTTCTCAGCAGCAAAAACTGCAACCAAACACTTCCTGCAATGCTGGCTCAGGCCTCCTTGAACTGTTTCACCTCTGTTACATCTGTATTTCAAGCATGAACTCTATATTTCAGGACAAGTCTGGACTTACAAAGGCCTTTCTAAAATGCTATTTTCTTTTGTTATGGTGCAACCTATGGAAGAAAAATTATGACAAATGTCTTTGAAACAAAAAAGCATGTTGAATTGCAATAAGGAAAAAATAATGCATTAACAGTGCTTGCATTTTAATGGCTTGTATTTTCAGGGACTGAAATTCAACATAGTTGTATATTTAAGCTGTGAATATTTCAGTTTAAAACATTTCACACACATTTTCATAATTCAAAATTCAATAATCCATATTCACCTTCCAGAGTTCACTTCCAAAATATTCAATCTGTTTAAAAAATACAATGTATAATATTTGACAGGCGATTTTCGGTCCATTTTATTTCACTTTACAAATT
>NW_015628289.1:686731-694924 GCF_001515625.1 Sinocyclocheilus rhinocerous
CTGAAATAAATGAACTTTTCCATGACATTCTAATTTATTGAGATGCACCTGTACATATATATATATATATATACGACCAAGACCACGAGAACCAGACAAGTAAGTCCTCTGCACCTGTGTTGCAGTCTGGAATTAAACAACACCATGCTGGTTTCATCTGGCCAGAGGAGAACTGGCCCCCCGACTGAGCCTGGTTTCTACCAAGGATTTTTCTCCACTTCTGTCACCGTTGGAGTTTTGGTTCCTTGCCACTGTCGCCTTTGGCTTGCTTAGTTAAGTTTAGCTCCAACCCTGATCAAGCTCACCTACCTGTGATTTTCTTATGATCCTGAAGACATTGATTAGCATGCTCAGGTGTGTTTGATTAGGGTTAGAGCTAAACTCTGTAGGAAAGTGGATCTCGTGGGCCAGATTTGAGGATCCCTGCACTATTGGAAGAGAAATGAACTGGATGATGGCATCACTGAATCATCAATGAATTGACTTTAGCTGAAAAATTACTCTGTTATTGTCTTCTTGCACTATTGACAAACTATTTTCCTGTTTGACACTGTAAAGCTGCTTTGACACAACCAGTATTGTATAAAGCGCTATACAAATAAAGGTGACTTGACGTGATTACTGGCAATAATCAGACTATTGCATATAAATGGAGCCATATTAATTCCTTGATTACAAAGGAAACTCAAAAGATCAGATTTCCTTAGTTCCACTGAAGCACACAAGATGCCCTTTGGAACATTCTCACATCATGCTGGCATAACATGAATCATCAGCTTTTGTAACTTGTGGAGTCCATGCCAGCTTGAGTGAATGTTGTCATTAAAGCAAAAAGGGGACATGTCGCATACTAAGAAATACTGAAATTCATTAACCATTTTTATGTGGATGTTTCCAGGAAGTGTTTAACAATCTGGCCACTACATTAAATATGGTTTCTTCCATATGAGGGAGCAGATGTGTGCTTGCTATATTGGCCACTGGGGTTGGGCTGGGGGAAATTTATTTCCTGCCCATTTTGCAGTTAGTTTTGGCCAGTGAGATCACGGCACACTCCAATTTCCAAGTGCACCCTCTATTTAACTCTTTTTCTCCATTTTTCTTACTCTCTATTTGAGTTCTTCTGCGATCTACGTCCAGGTTTCTGTTACTGTAGTAACGGAGTAATGTTGTCAACTATCCTCCAATGAACTTGTAAGAATATAATGATTAAGTGAACTCTCAAAAAAACACAAAGCAGATTTTCCCCCTTTTCCTGTCAGCTGCTGGTGTAATATATCTGCAATAATATTCCATGGAAATTAAAATGATGTGTTTATTAAAACTATTAGACAAAGAACCACTTGTGCACTAATTTAGTATGCAAACACTTTAAAACCAGCCATTTTACAAAAAAAAAACAAAAAACACTAACTTAAAATTTAAACACTTAAAATTTCAATACGAAACAGCATAATAACTAAGTTCGGAATTCGTATGAATTTTGTTTCTGTAATGTGATGTAATTATGAGAAAACAAAATCTAATAGTCAATAGGAAAAAATAACAGTGGGAATTTAATGGATCCCTTCCAGAAACATAGCAGGAACCCACTTTTGAGGAGGCCTTTTGCCTGGGACACAGAGACTTAACATCAGGTTTGTTTCTTTTACCAAATCTATCATTATTTGTAGGGGTGGGACCAAAAAGAATCATTCTCCATTGCATCGCAATTATCTCTTTTTCAGAATCGATTCAGAGTTAACTTTTTTCATATGCACGATGGTAATTTTGTTAGACAGCCATATTCTGCTTGCTGCCAATTACACACAATCAAAACATCGAATAAGTATATAGACTTGCATAAAGTTCCATGGCTGAAGCAAAATTCAAGGGCAATCATGGGCTTCATTGCATACAGGGCCGGATTTACGCATAGGCATTCTAGGCACGTGCCTATGTTAAAAAAAAAAGCACCGTCTTTCGGATGAGACGTTAAACTGAGGTCCTGACTCTCTGTGGTCATTAAAAATCCCAGGATGTCCTTCGAAAAAGAGTAGGGGTGTAACCCCCGGCAACCTGGCCAAATTCGCCCATTGGCCTCTGACCATCATAGCCTCCTAACCATCCTCATATCTGCTGATTGGCTTCATCACTCTGTCTCCTCTCCACCAATAAGCTGGTGTGTGGTGGGCGTTCTGGTGCAATATGGCTGCCGTCGCATCATCCAGGGGGTTGAAGAGATTCCCCCTTTCTATGTAAAGCGATTTGAGTGCCCAGAAAAGCGCTATATAAATGTAAGGAATTATAATTATTATATCCTCACAAGGCAAAATGTCATGATTTAAACAATTAATTTATCTGTTCAGGGGGTATTCCAGAAAGCAGGTTATGTGACATACCCACGTATGTTTTAAGGTAAGTAAGTGGATAAACTCAGCTTTTGGTTCCAAAAACAGAGGGAACATTCAGTGTATGTAAGTAGCCATAGCAACTTGTTCTCTGAACATAACCTGCTCCGGAGTAGGCTATGTTTCAGGGTTAGTTCACTTCAGCGAGACTTTAGTGGGCATGACAGATTGCGCACAATATTATATATTATTACAACATAGTTATGTAATATAGTATGTTAATTATAAAGCACTAATATGGTTACTATATTTATTTTTATTGGCATATATAATAGTTATCTGTATAAATAATAAAACACTATTATGACAAGTAATGTTTAATTTATTATATATATATATATATATATATATTTAATTTTACAGTATCTCACATATCATGGATCGCCATTTTCTATAATGTATTTGTCGATTCGTTGCTCTGTTAAGAATGTCTTGCGAGTAAACCAGGAACATACTCTCGGTTGAATGAACTTACTCCTGGATGCATTTTTGTTTTTATGTAGGCTACGGAAATCACACTTTCTTTCTCCAAGTCACTCTCACAGACGTACAAACAGTACAGACACGCACTCGCGCACACACACGGAGACGCGCACAGAAACTTCTTGTCAGCGCTGCTCCGCGAATTTATCAATAAAATAGTTTTGCAGCTGAAAAGCTACATGACATTTCTCAGTAGCGAGGTTCTTGAAGCAGTTTAACTTAAAGATTCGCTATTAGTAGACGCTGCTGCTGAACACTGCTGAGAGACGCACAGATGCAACACGCAAGTATTCACACGCACTTAATCTCTCTCTCTCCCTTTCTCTCTTTCGCTCTCTCTCTCGCTCGAATAACCGCATTAGACTGCATTAATAATTGCATTAGCCTGCATATCAATGGCTCAAGCCTTCGTTATTAGCTCTAAAATGACTTTTTGGAATTTGCAACGGGAGATTTGGGATGAGGTGCGTAAAAATTGAGTTCAACACACGAGATTTCAGGACGGAAACATGTCAAATGTCTTGAAACAAAT
This sequence comes from Sinocyclocheilus rhinocerous, assembly GCF_001515625.1. Lineage (NCBI taxonomy): Eukaryota > Metazoa > Chordata > Actinopteri > Cypriniformes > Cyprinidae > Sinocyclocheilus > Sinocyclocheilus rhinocerous. The sequence goes on from NW_015628289.1 coordinate 690,137, forward strand.
CATCTGAACAATGTCTTGATGTGTGATTGTGACTCCAGGCCGTTAAAATTATTAGAGAAACAATGCACTCCTGAAGTAGTTATGTGGCCACGTCGCCGCGCCTATTAATGGAATGGTCTTTCTTAGTTCTCAAACAAATTAAGAACTACATTCGATTTTTATTGACTGAACGCAATCGCATATTGCGATAGAAAACACTGTAACGGTTTCCACTGATTAAGAAATATTTTTGTTTGCTTTGGTGGTAATATTAGGCCTAACATATTAATAGGGAAGGGGGGCACAAAAATTTGTTTTGCCTATTTCACAAAAAGAGGTAAATTCGGCCCTGATTGCATAGCATATGTGCTGAGAAACGTATGCTTTGCTTGACAATGTGCGGTTTCACCCACTGGCATTTCAGTGTTTTACCTTCCAAATGCTAGTATGAAGGCGTCATTTATGCCATAATCAGAGCCGGACAGTAACTAAGTACATTTACTTGAGTATTGTACTTAAGTACACTTTTTGAGTATCTGTACTTTACTTGAGTATTATTTTTTCTGGGAACTTATGACTTTAACTTCACTACATTTGAAAGACAAATATTGTACTTTTCACTCCACTACATTTCTATCAAGGTCCTCGAAGTAGAAAGTCGTTACTATGTAGCAGCTTTGAAAGTCAGTGGGTGATTTTTTCTTCTTCTCTATAACGTGACTTTCTTTCTCGAATAAGTCTTGCTGTTTTGCTTTTTTTGTTAAAGCAGTGTTGCTGTTGTAAAGTTATACAGCTACTGTTGTGTTGCTGGGTTTTAAAGCAGGTTTGAATTTTTATTTTTTTTATTATTATCACTTTGTATTTACAGGATTTCACTGTCCATTCTGTTCAAATGTGGATGAATGGCTACACATAGATGTGTCCAGAGCTGTGTGAGATCACTACCATCCTGCTTTTGTGGGGGTGGGTAGGGGTGTTAAATAATTTGTTTTTGTTTTGTTTTTTTTCCCCCATAGGTTTTTAACATTTTAAAAGCTCTTTATTCCAAAGATACAAGCTAATCAGTGTATTCAGTAGGTGTACTGTATTGTAAGTTGCTTCAGAGGTATTGCAAGTATTACGTACAACAATAAAAAATATGTGCATTGACATAAAAAAGGAAATTTACTTTTGGTACTTAAGTACTTTTAAAAGCAAGTACTTCTGTACTTTTACTTAAGTAAAAATCTGTCTTTACAACTTTTACTTGTAATGGAGTAATATTTGACCAGCAGTATCTGTACTTTCACTCAAGTAATGGAGTTGAGTACGTTGTCCGCCTCTGGCCATAATGCAGTACATAATGGATACACAAAGCTCAATTACTGACAGATGGCTGCTTTCAAATGCTCACATTTGTTTGTATGTGTTTGTTGTGAAGACACAAGTCCGAGCGTAACTCTGACTGAGCGGTTAAATGTATTTGCGTCTCAAAATGCTTTTATGATGCAAAATTAATGTAAAGAGTCAGTCATGTCGTAAGGACAGGACAAAACATCATAGACATTAAATAGATCTGTGATTTCAGGTGAATGCAGCCTATTAGTCTTGCAACCGTCTATGATGTCATCGGTAATAGTCAAACAGCAATAATGCTGAGACAGAGAAAATTCCATCATTGCTTCCATCATCTGGGAACTTTCAGATACTTAAAGCACTCTGATATTGAAAGCACTTTTTTATACTTTTACTGTTACAGTAATAATACAGTAATACTTTAGTAACAGTAATAAAAGTAATAATAATTTATTGTTGTTATTATTATTATCATTGTGACTTCACAGTAACATATATCCACATTAAAAACATTTCTTTGCAATCTTGAAAATGTATTTGTGCTCTGGAATGGTCTTCCTTCTCTGATGTCACTTTGATGGCTTAGAAGATTCTTAACAATCCCCTCTAACAGTCAGTCTGCTGCAAACTAGAAATGGTGTGGAGGTGCGCTAAAATTATACCCCCATCCTATGCGTTTATTGCTTATAATGTGTTTCTTTGTTCCCTTTTATTACTTTACATTTACTTGCATGTTTTGAAGCAATATTCACTGCATTATATATTATTGTTACAATTCTTAACATTAATTCATCTGTAATTATACTTAACAGTGTTTTTTAAATGTAGATCAAGAATCATTTTGGAATCAGATTGTGATTCCTAGAATTGGAATCGGATTGTGAGGTGTTTAAAGATTCCCACCCCTAATTATTTGCTATTATTGCCATAATTTTTATTATATTAATGCAGACAGTCACTGGGTTAACTATCGAAAATGTTATAAGGCAACATTACCAAAATGAGTGCTCTTTCCATTGAACAATTAATGGTAGGGGTGGGTGAAATACCAGTATACACACAAAAAAAAAAAACTTAGAAATTTGACTACTGGTAGAAATTTTAGATGATTGTCCATTTAACTTACATCAATTACCTTAGTATTAGTATTTCCTAATATCAAAATTGGTATCAAGATTTGTAAAAATATCTAAAATTTTGCATAACACACAAAAACAATGAGATGACTCATCTACTAGTGAACAAGCACATGAATATTACTGACTGGCATCAAACTTTAAACAGACCCACTAACCTGCTTTCATGGAAGCCACCACATTTAAGCAAATCCTGTTTCCAGATATCCCCATATTACAAGGACAGGTTGCATTGTCTTTGAGAGATATTGAGAGAACTTTGATATTTTTTTCCAATTACTTTGCCAAAAGATCTGCACATTTTCTTCCACGGAGCTTGCTTTATCATTCTCTGATAGCAAAAGAGGGGCTGTTAAGTTCTGGGCCAAAGAACACCATATACTCACTATTTTACAATGTGAAGCAGAGCAGAGAACCACAGCAACCCACAAGCCACCAACTGTCCAACAGTCCTACATTTCAGATGCAGTTCAAATCAATAGACTGTCCTTGAAACGAGAGCAGCGGTTGAAAGAAGTGACCTGATTCACATTAGGTCAGTTTGAGATGTTTGATTTGACATCAGCACTCAGGAATGTGAGGAACGCTGACTGCATCATGTAGGCAAAAAAACGTAGTGCGTAGTTTTGCCGTAGTGCGATGAACTCTTGTTTTACGATGCCTCCCTCTGTGGCTGCAGACAAGAGCCTGAGTGACACCAAAACAGGAAGTGCCTTGCAGATGTTTATTGCTCAAGTCTTTCTGAACTACAAATGCCCATCAGACCTCAGGAACAAAACACCACAGCAGTGTAGAAGCACAAACAGTTACTTTTGTCTGGAATTAGTCGAAGTCATAATGATTCCGCTGATTAGTAATGAGAGTATAGTGTGACAGTGAAGCTGAGCGCAGATCACTTTGTACCTGTAATACATAATTTATAAGTGATCCTACTGCTCATCCCACTCCATAGAAAGCCAAGTGCTGTGGTTTTTGCATTAAGGGGCAGAATGCAGTCTGCAAAGAGCCCTTCTCATGTAAAACTACAGATCACAAATGTCCTGATCAGACTTAAATATATCATTACTGTATGTAGGATGGAGGATGGAGAGCACATCTGCTGTAGTGTATTTGTGAATAAATGTATTGTGAAAAGGCTGGTGAATCACTTCCATGAGTGTCTTCGTCACATAAATAATAGCCACCAGAGACAGAGTTCATCCAAAAGCATATCTAATGAGGCATCAGCATATAAAACACTTTCCTGTCTGCTCCCTGTTGACTGTGGCAGCGCTGCGTTCTACTGAGCGCTAGAATTCATGCTTTCCCAAGTCAGGTCAAATTCCTCCAGCAGAGCACTGGGGAGGCTGAGGGACTGTATTAGTAACAGCATGCAGTGTGTGTGTGTGTGTGTGAGTGAGTAAAGATGGCCACGATGATGGGAGAAACCAGAGTCATATTTTCCACCGATATCAAAGCCATATAATCCTGCACAACTGGACCTCAGCAGATGTCATTTGCTGTTCATCCCCTGGGTTTGGAGAGAGTGATGCAGAACAGCTCTGAAAAATGTTCCTGACCTGCATTCCCTTCAGCCTTTCCAAGATTGTATCAGAAAATTGATTTATTGTTGTAGAGACCAAGGTGCAAATGAACAGAAACCTATACCTAGGGACAACATAAAAGCGTACTCGGTTACTAACGTAACCTCGGTTCCCTGAGATACGGGAACGAGTACTGCGTCTTGCTTAAGACGCATATGGGAAAAAAGCCTTTTCTCTCCTGAACTGAAGCCTTTTCATTCACGCAGTGAAACTGCACGGCCATTGGTTCGTGCAGTGCTTAAAAAACGAACCAATGGCTCGGCAGCGGAGCTGGTTTACTTCGACTGAAGCGACGACTGAGTCGTGCAGCTACATAGCACGGCAAGCAACGCAGTACTCGTTCCCGTATCTCAGGGAACTGAAGTTACGTTAGTAACCGAGTACGTTCCCTTTTGATACTTCATTCGTACTGCGTCTTGCTTAAGAGGCATATAGGAACATAGTACAATCACGCCGTGCTAATGTAGTGGAACGACTAAAGCTATAAACTTCCATAAGCAACCAATGCTCATAGAGAAGTCAACAATAACCCAAGGCTAAGACGGGCTGAGCTTTCTAGGTCACCGTGGATGGGGAGCGCCCCTTATCCAGCAGCTCTTGTAGAAATGAAAAACACCTCTGCCAATTCGGAAGTGAGGGGGTCTTTGCCGCGGTTTAGACACCAAGCTGAGAAAAAAGACCACTTTAAGGCGTAGAGGCGTCTCGTAGACGGAGCTCTAGCCTCCGAAATTGTGTTTAAGACTCGCTCTGGGAGG
>NW_015628289.1:695048-695914 GCF_001515625.1 Sinocyclocheilus rhinocerous
ATGTAGTGGAACGACTAAAGCTATAAACTTCCATAAGCAACCAATGCTCATAGAGAAGTCAACAATAACCCAAGGCTAAGACGGGCTGAGCTTTCTAGGTCACACCCGGCCTGGTTAATCGTTCCAGAGTATTCCTGTAACTTCGACACCCAGGGGTCAAGAGCTAACAGGTGAAACAATGCCAGAGAACTTGGGGGCGTGATACGGCCAAGGGCTCTCTGCCATATCTGTTTACGCAGCGCGTGCCACTTCAAGCGGAAAGGACCCTGGCCTGCAATGCCGGGACTTCCAGGTTATAAAACCTTGCGAATGTGGACAGCGAGGCCCACGAGTGGGCCCGTACTCCAATGGGGCATTGGAGGCCAAAGGAAGAGTACACTAGCGAGATGGAGTCTACTATCCATCTAGAGAGTCTTTGCTTCGTAACCGGAAGCCCTTTGGTGCGGTTACCGAAGCTGACAAAGAGTTGTTCCGATCGCCTATAGGGAGCTGAACGCTCAATATAGATTCTCAAAGCTCTAACGGGGCAGAGCAGAGATAGCTCTCTGTCCTCTTCAGTTGGAGGATTTATGTAGGACACCACAGACATGTTGTCTGATCGGATTGGCACATGGTGCCCTTCTAGGACTGGCCGAAAGAACTGACAGGCTTGACATACTGCTAGTATTTCCAAGCAGTTGATGTGGAAGCCTTTTTCCGCCTTCGACCAGTGGCCGAAGGTCGGTATTTCTGTGAGATATTAATTCTGCCTTCGACTGGGCCAGAACGAGCCACTCATCGAGGTAATTGATAATACGGATTCCCATCTGTCTTAGAGGGGAGAGAGCCGCATCCATGCACTTCGTAAAAGTGCGGGGGGCCAGGGA
>NW_015628289.1:695934-700472 GCF_001515625.1 Sinocyclocheilus rhinocerous
GGGTCTTCGAGCGAATTGGAGTGAATATCCTCGCTTTATTATCCCCATAACCCATCTCGACACTCCGGGGATGGCCTGCCAGGCCTAGGCCCGTGTGACGAGGGGATGAATTAACTCGGGTGACTGGCCGCACTGGAGCAGAACACTTACGAGTAATGGAAGAGGAAGTTTGCCCTGTCAAACAGCTGCGTGGAGAGTGATGCAAGCGGGGGCCTTGCCGGCTTTAATCACTCAAGCCTGATCGATCATACCCGCTGAGGTAGCTGGGAGGAGAGAAACACGAACGAACGGGGGCAGACTGCTTTTGTGGTAAAAGCGGCCCGTGTAGCGTGCCGAACGACACTTCTTATTTATTTGGTTATATATTATACATGTTTATTTAGCCTATTTCCAGTTGTGTATAGGCTACCTATTTAAACTTTATGTAAGTTATTTGTTATTTTATATAGAAAAAGAGGAAAAGAGGGAAAATTAAAACAAACAATTGCTTTACGCCGAATTGCCGCTATTTGAAAGTGAAAGTAAAATGCGCACGCCGCTTTTACAAGCTATTTAAAAGCGAAGGAAAGCAGGAAAAGAGGGAACGCCCCCGCCCCCACGGTGATACCGGTATTACCGGTGTTGTCACACATCGATTAACCGGTGGGAAAATTTCCTCACCGTCACAACCCTAGTGTCGGCGGGAGATCGCTCAGACCCGGTTGCTTAGTTCCCAGGCTTCGTCGTTTCTCTCTCCGAGGCTTGCTGAGAGAGGAGAAACGTGAGAGTGGGGCTGTTCAGTGAAAGGCGGTCCGCGAGTGGAGAAAAGCGAGACTCATGCTCGAGTGAGCATTCTGTCTCAGTAAGCGCGTAGCTCACTGCCCTTCTGCGGCGGATCCGAGTGCAACGGAGAGAGAGCACGCAGGCACAGCGCCGGCATGAAATCAGTCAGACCGATTGCTTATTCCGTGACTCCGCTGTTTCCCTCTCCGAGTCTCGCTGAGAGAGGAGAAACGGGAGAGCGGGGCTGCCTCCAGTGAAGGCGGTCCACGAGTGGAGAAGAGCGAGACTCATGCTCCAGTGAGCATTCCATCTCAGTGAGAGCGCAGTCTCTGCGTGGGGTCTGCCTAGACAGATGACATACTCATTGCTTTTCTGCATCGTGCATGTTTCCCTGCACGAGCCACACTCGCAGAGCGACATTTGCAACAACGTTGCTAGAATTTGCTCTTTTAGGGCTTACCTGCTAGAAATAAGCTCTTTTAGAGTCGCCTGATGGCGGCAGGGGAAACGGACCGGAACTGCTGCGTTGCTGTAGCGGCGGAGAAGCAGGTCAGCTGTGCTGACCCACTGCGTGAATGAAAAGGCTTCAGTTCAGGAGAAAAAAGGCTTCTTTCCCATATGCGTCTTAAGTAAGACGCAGTACGAGTGAAGTATCGAAAGGGAACAGCCTTCTCTATTGTTTCATTTTTTGTTCTGCTTACTGAAACATTAGCTATGTTTCCATCACCGTGTTTTTCTGCGCATTTTGAAGTATCACATCAGAAACGAGTGATGGAAATGGCAAATAGTGTTGGGCGATATGCTCAATTTTCATATCGTCCTATCGTCAGCCTGTGAGATCGCCAGTACACGATATTATCGTGCTAATTTATGTAATTATTTACTTAGTTTCACTGCGAGAAAGTGAACCAACTCCAGCGTAAGGCTAAAAGCAGCCTAATGTTTTTAATATGACTGAATTTGTATTTAACATGATAACAATTCATAAGCTCAGCATAATCGTGTGTGATTAGTTAGAACGCGCAATACTGTAAAAACGTGGAAAAAGAAATATAATGCAACAAATAAGCCCTAATATTAATTAGATAGTATTACTAGCCTGATAATAATAATAATAATAATAATAATCATCATCTTGCTATTGTCAAAGGCATCAGCCACAGGCGATATCTCTGTCTATCGTCGATACACGATACTATCGCCACAACCCTAATGGCAAATTTGGAAAAATAAATAAATAAATCCCTTAATTCGCAAAAAAGTTAATAGGCTGGCTTGAGGTGGTTTTTGACTTGGAAACGCATTTGCCAAGTAAATTCCTCCATGCGCATCAAAAAAGTCATGTGACTTTGCGCGATGTAGAGGTCTGCTACCCGAGCCCGACAGGTCCCGAAATACTTTCGGGTTTCGGGTCGGGTTCGGGTTTATGTTTAATGAATAGCTTCGGGTTCGGGTAGGGCTCGGGTTTATAGCTAAACTAAAACTATATGCAGCCAGGCTACGCTGCTTTCATAGACGCACGCACACACATTATTGCACACGACAACACAGCACGGAAACTTTTATTAGTAAAATAGCTTCGACAAGCTACTGACTCGCAACGTTATATTTCTCTGCAATGAGGGGGTAAAATCGCTGTTTTTGAAGGAACTAAGCCTCATTGCTTTTAGAGAGAGACGCGCAGGTTCACACACGCAACTTTCATCTCTCTCTCGCGCGCGCTAATTCAAAAAAATTATATAATTAATTCAAATAAATGCGATCTTACCGCACTGCATTTCTGTGTCTGATGCAGGCCGAATGCTAACGAGCCTTAACTGACGAAAATGACCATAATTTGCACGATGGAAGAATTATCGTCTTGTCGTATACAACCATTCTCTCTGCAGAATTTATGTGACCGCTGCACCTGATGTTCATAAACTTTCATAACTGGTAAGTGTTTTTTTCTTTTGCCTTGTGAACTGGCCGAGCCTTAATGATTCTGTTTCTTTACATGTATTTGCTTACTGACCGTTGCATGCAATTGTGAAATACAGCATTTTTTAAAATTGGCTCGGGTTCGGGCTTCACTTTAAAGCCCGTGCAGACCTCTAGCGCGATGGGACGGCATAACTTGACTAACCAGCGGACTGATCTCATTGCACAGCATCTCAAATGTTGTTTTGGTCATTCTGCAATGCCTGAGCCAAATTGCCTCCCAGAACTGTCTTTACACGTCTGCGTTCCCAAACAGCAGGCATCCACCTCCGAAAGCAATGTCGGCATTTATTGTGTTTCACCTGCTCGCAAGGCGCAAGTAATTTATTATATATGAAAATTATTATATACAGTGGCTTATTCTACTTTTCTTAGTAATATTTAGTGCCAATTTATCAGGAAGTAACAATTTTGTTCTCTTTGACTTGTTGGATGGAAACAGTGCTTTATTCGCAAATGTTTTATGCCATATTTCAATTTTGCTCCCAAGTTAAATTCGCAACTTTGGATGGAAACATAGCTATTGACATATACTTTGAATATGAAGTCAACGTTTCAGATTCAGTTTCAATGCTGCCATCATGTACTGTCCGAATGACTGCTTTAAAAAAAAAAAAATTTTTTATGAAAATTTTTACCTTTACAGGCAAAAAAAAAATCTCTTAAAGGGGTGGTTTACTGTTTTTTTTCTAGGCTTGATTGTGTTTATGGGGTGCAGTCTAACATGTGTTAATACTTCGTTTTTAAAAAAACGCATTATTTTTCACAATTTACCTTTATTCTACACCACCCTGTCCCTTCTCCCATAAACACGCTGATAATTTTCTGCTTTTATGAAGCCCCTCCCTCAGAAATACGTGATGGGCTCAGATTGGTTAGCTGGTCTAGTGTGTTGTGATTCGCTAAACCACCTCTAGAACGTCCCGCCCCTCACCTCAGCGGCATGTGCTCCGGTTGTATTGTAAACAATGGCGTCGTCTATATTGCTTATCAGTTTGAGCCCGATTGAGGATATTAGTGAAGAGGATCGTGCACAACCTGTGCAAGCACGGCTTTTAATGGTATGTTTTTTTATTGTTGTTGTCTCATACTTTTATATACGCTGTTATTTGTAAATGCTACTGCTTCTGTTAGCTTTTAATATACGGTTTTATTTAAAGCTGATTAAAGGTTTAATACGGCAACCGCACGCGCGTCCATGTTTAACTCTTCTCATAGCTATGTGAAAATAAGTGTATAAATGGAACAGTTCATTGTTGGAGCTGAGCTGATATATGAATTGATTTTTACGTGCACCCCTAGTTTTCTCTTCCTCTTCTCTTAAGCAGCGCAGCATGCAGGGGTTAAAGCAAAAAAAAAATCCTGAGCCTGAACTTTTTTCCAGGGGCAGGGTGGGGGGAGGGGATGGGGCAGCACATGCAAAGCAAGCAGTGACTGTGGCAACTTTAACATTTGAAAGGATACTATGGCAAAGTTATAGCTTTCCTTATTCAAACTGTTTTTTTTTTCATGAATATATGGTTGACCTGAAGAATGAAAGCTATATCATACACTTGGAAAATTATATATCACCGCTTATCGACACTAGGGGTGTGACAATACACTTAGCTCACAAGGTGAGACAAAATGCAGATACTTGGTTCACTAGAGTGTTACAAGCATAAAGAAGATCTGTAAAGTTGCAAAGACTAAAGTCTCAAAACCAAAGAGATATTCTTGATATTCTTTAAGAGTTAACCACACCTACCTAAAACGGCTGGTTCTAACACGCCCCCACATGTCTACGTCACGATGTG
>NW_015628289.1:703166-704656 GCF_001515625.1 Sinocyclocheilus rhinocerous
TAATATTTGGCCACATGCAAACTCAGAAACTTTTATTTTGAAATCACAATGTACAATAAATGGCATATTTAGAAATATGATGTATTCTCCTGTGTTGGCAAAGGTTTATAAATTATTTACGTTACAAATCTATTGAGAAAATGCACAGTTTTCCCAGATGAACAATTCAAAATCACAGCATATGCAAAGGAAGAGCCCCTTTCACACATACAGTCTTTACTGGTAAATTACCGGTAAGTTACCATTAAGAGATCATGTGTGAAAAGGACCTTTTCCAAAATCCCGGTAAATTTGTTCTGGCAATCATATCGTTCTTATGGAGATGACATGATTACTCTGTGTGGTTTACAAAGCTCCGTTGCTGTAAATATGCTAGCTCACAGCTTTTTCAATGTGTCGCGCTTCTCCATTCATCACTCTGCAATTGGATACTATTATGCGCGTCTCGTGTTTATAAGAGCAAAACATTCTGATTGGCTAGTAATGTTAGTTTGGTTGAGAGTGAAAGCTGTGCTCCTCTCATACCATTGGTAGGCGAACTCATGGACTCGAAAGTGATATCAACAAGTTTTTTTAAATGTAAGATAATTTTTTTCCGCAGCCAAACGCTGCACGCCGGAGATCCGGCACGGTGCCAGAGAACTTTAAGCCCTGAGCATGGCCTCGGCCCCTTCGTTGCATGTTCCCGGGGGCGGGGTTTGTCTGGGTTTGTGATGTCACGAACCCGGGAAGTAACTCGTTGTAGTCCCTACGAGCCGTTTTTGTAGGCATTAAACTGCCAGAATTTTAAAAGATGATATCTCCATTTGCATTGAACTTTCAGCACAGCAACTTTGCAGATATTGTTTATGTTCAAACAGCAACATTACACACTAACTAACGTTAAAAAAGTGAAATCGCAATCAACCACCCCTTTAAGGAGCAAAAGAAACAAAAATAGGCGCCACATGTTCTTCTTCATTAGTAGCATGCAATTATACAGGAGGTGTTGAATTTTTTTTAGCCCCTTGCATTCTTACTTATCATCTAGACAACAGGTGAAGTAAAAATATGAATAAGCAATATAGCGCATAAATTTAGCAAAATACTCCTCTTTATAGTTATTTTTTTCTAGCTGACTAATGGGCTTATGGACGCCGAAGAGTTATTCTGAGGTAAACGATTGTTACATGACATTGTTTACAAGCTTTACACGTTTTCCGCAGTTTGAAACACTGAATGAGCGATTACATGAGACATTTCAGTAAGATGCACTGTCTCTTATCTTATGATATACCTTTTGATGTCCACTCATGTTTATTTCGTACTATAGTAGTAAAGAGAAAGATATGATGGGTTCACGTGCCGCTTGAATTGAGGCACTAAAGTAGGGCTGTGCAAAAAATCGAAGTGCGATTTTCATGCGCATCTCGTCAGTAAAGCCGCTCCTGTGATTAGTAGTAAATCTCCAGCACGTGCGTTCAGATGGAGTGGCATTTACTACACAGAGC
>NW_015628289.1:704727-707657 GCF_001515625.1 Sinocyclocheilus rhinocerous
GGAGATTTACTACTAATCACAGGAGCGGCTTCACTGACGAGATGCCCATGAAAATCGCACTTCGATTTTTTGCACAGCCCTACAATAAAGCAATCGCTCATGCCACATTAAAGAGCACCAAAACGGAATGTTTTAATTTCGTTATTAATCTGGCAGAATTTTAAAGCTGATGCTTTGTTTATTAAAAGGTAACAGATCACAAAGTTTATTGTGATTATGGACCGCAAGTGCGCTACAAATATTATGAAGTTCACGCATTTACAGAACACAGCATATCTTGATAACAAGAAGCCATATTAATATCGATTATAAATGAGAATTGTTAACGATATTATGTCCACACAGCTGACAGCTTTACCTGTTGTAGTTTAAGTTTAAAACAACTTTTATGAATTTCGAAGCCTAAAAACGATCGTCAGAAGTAAAACGTTAAGTGTAGACTATAAACAAACTACACCATGGTCACATGACTTTAATGTCGCCACCACTAAGCTTTCGACTCTTCAGTCTTTATTTAAAAAAACATTTTCCCTTAAAAGTTTAAGGCACAAAGGCACATTTATGAACAATGAGGCTGTGAAAGTGACTAGATGAGTTTTTCTGATGGGTGTGATGACGTGTAATGTCCCGACAACCTCTGTAGTCCCATTTAGACAATTTTTAGCAACCGCCTTTTTCAAGACAAGAAAAAGCAAGGGGATTTTACTGATATATTTTATATAGTAGAATAAATGTGAAAATACCCCGAGTATTAACCACAGACCTTATTTAAAGAATTCAACCAAAAACCCATTTTTAAAAAATTGACTTAAAAAAAAATTGACTTCAGGACGATGGAACTGGAAGTGAAAAAATGTCTGAGGCTCAAGTAATCCTACAATATTGAGAATTTGTTAAGTTATTCTAAACAATGCGAACACATTTAAAATATAATTTTTGGCCCAATGTGTCCAGTTTTTGGTTTTGGTCTTAAATTGTCATACCTTTTCGTGTTAAAGGTGCAATAGGTGATTCTCTTCAGAAACATTTTTTGTTATGCTGGTTGAAAGTCTCTTCACATCCCGATAGCAATCATTAAGTTAAGTGGCCTAAATGTATTTATCTGTATTTATATATTTGCAACGATTTGTATCGTGAAAAGCGCTGTACAAATAAACTTGAATTCAATTGAATTACGGTCGAATACAAACATATGAATAAGAGATACATATGAAACGTGCAGGGGGCGCAAGGACTGGAATTGGGAACCGCTGATGTAGCCTATTGTAGTAATGTTGTCTCTGGTATTCTGGTATAAAGATTATTGGAGTACATTTTACAGAAAAAAGCCATTTCCATTTTTCTACTTTAACATTTCATGTTTAATTCAATGCGTTGCTTTGTTACTTCTTTCTTTGTAATTATTTGTGAAAATTACTAGCAGGTGAAAATTGTTTCAAAGTAAATCCTACACCATTATTATTTTTATTTTATTTTATTGTTTTTTTTTTTTCAGTGTATAACAGTAATGAAGCACCAGGAGAAAACCTACACCAACACGGGGGGACATGCAAACTCCACACCGAAAGACACCAGACTCAAATAATTAATGCAAATGAATAAAATAATTATTTTGAATTATATTTTGAAATAATTACACATCTACTGTACACTAGTGCTAAAAAAAAATCATCCTGCCTTTGTTTGGAAGTGGAAAAAGAGAATAAGTATGTGAAATTGTTAATTTTACTTCAACATAACATACATCACATCATAATTATGACTTTTGAACTCTTCTGCACCTTCACAGTGAGCAGTACTGTTTTCAGGTCAGCTGGAGGGTGTGACTCATCAACAAGATGCTTGCTCTAAATGCCTGGACTGGGTCTTTGTACAACATTCCTGTCTTAACGCTAACATCTTACAAGATTCCATAAGATATCAATGGAGTATTTTCCCCTCTGAATAACTAGCACCAATAAACTTCATTAAAAAACAGCAGCAGCACACTGGCCTGAAGGAATGTGCACAGACTGTATGCAGCATGTCATTAACTCACTGTGCTGCCCTTATGTGGCATATTGACCTGATATTCAGCATCTTTAACCAGACAGTAATGGCACAGCTCTTGTCATTTACAGGTCACCTGACCGCATAGCTGCTCTCAGAACAAGGCTATGATTTGAAGCCACCGCTTGCAGGTTTCAAAAGGCAGGGACTTTATTTATGCTTTTTCTATGAATTGGTAGAAAAACCAAAGACTGAGGTTTAGATTTAAAACTGCCCATATATGACTAAAAGAGTGTAATGAGAATTCAAAATTCTTTACTCTTTACTCAATTCTTAACTCCTACAGCTTTTAAACTGCATTCTCCAAATTTGGCACAGTCCTACAGCCTGTTCTGATACAGTGTGCTGATCAGTATAAGTTTTTTTTTCTTTTCTATAACTGACAAATTCATAATAGAAAATCCCTTAATAGAAATCTTCTGAATGTGTGCGATATACTGTTGTCAATGACGACAACATGCAGGCAACTCCATGCAGGCAACGTTTATTTTCATTATCGATTTGTTCTAAATTTCAACCATTAATTTTTGAAGCCCTACTAGGAAAGCACCTAAATATTGGACACTAAAAAGAGAAATATGAACAGAAACTGCAACTTTAACCGATCCAATAACTGAAACTTTGGCATGCAGTAGCTGATTAAAGCAGGCGACATCATATTTAATGTAAACACTGGGTGATGATGACATCATCTCAGAAAAGGCATGTGTTTACTGTATGCACAATGTGTGACATAATTCAAACAACTAAAATTTACACCTCTTGGTTAGTGTCTGATTGATAGAGTGTTTTCTGTTCTCTAATAGATTGTATGTACGCACTTATCTGCCGCATGCATTACACAGACAGTTAAAGATGTGCTTGTATTATCCAAATAACTC
>NW_015628289.1:707740-714891 GCF_001515625.1 Sinocyclocheilus rhinocerous
TTATATATATATATAGGGCTGCAACATCCAATCGATAAAATCGATAATAATCGATAATGAAAATAATCGACAACAAATGTCATTACCGATTAGTCGTGTCTGCCCACCGAGCATGGAAAACTTCCACCAGTCACGTCAAATTACAGCAATGAATAATGCATTTCTATGGATGAAATGCATCTTAAAATAGCAAATGAAACAGAGTGACCTGCTGCGGGAAAGATGTGTGATCCAAGCTGCCCGAAACATGAAAATGCTTTACTTTAAACTTCAACGCAGTAAAGAGGGAGATATCAGAAGCTGTCGTTTAGTCTTTATTTACAAACTTGGACACCACAAGCGGCTATTGACTGACCACGAACAGGAAATAGAACTTACTTGCTGCATTTTTGCGCGGTCTTGCTGTTTTTTTTTTTCTTTGAAAAATAAAATTTTGGGCTAAAAGTGTGTTACGCATGCGTTACTGAACATGTACAGAGTAAAATATTACTGAAAATTGATTAGTAATTCCTTACACTACTGCGTTACAGCAAAAAGCAATCAGTTACTGTAATGCATTACTTTTGTAACGCGTTACTCCCAACACTGCCTAGCAACACTTCAGCGGCCACACACATAGCCTTCGACACTATAGCTCAGACAGTTAAAGATGTGCTTGTATTATCCAAATAACTCTAAAAAATTATTTTTTGAGGTCACTGCGTTCTGTCATAATAATGCATGTCAAATACACCAGACCTTTGTTTAAAATATCAATATTATATTGATCAACAATGACACATGCTTAACTATATGCCTATATTTTACTGTAAAGTAAACAACACTAAAAACATTGTGTGGGTCAATGACAAAAAGACAGTCTGTGATAAGAAAAGGGAAAATCATTTAAATATAATTTAACACACAAGTGCCATGTTCTAAAAAAAAAAAATATATATATATATATATATAACACTTTTTAACCACAAATGCGCGACTTTTGTAACGCGTTACTCCCAACACTGCCTAGCAACACTTCAGCGGCCACACACATAGCCTTCGACACTATAGCTTTTTCTCTCTTCAAACTACCCAAGCATTCAAATTACTTTAAACCAAATCATGTATTTACTGTAATACTTATTTATGACAGAGGTCTGAAATCCACAGCCATTGCCTTCACCCTGTGAACAGTGGAACTGTGCTTCTGGCAACATGCGTCCCACCGCATCTGCCGTGTTTGTGGAAATGTATGTGGATCAAAGCAGATTTAGATGAGATTGAATGAAAATGTGTTCTTTAATCAGTCACTAATGCTCCTCATGCTCATCCACCTAAATCAACTTCCTGAAGATTACAGGAAACCTCTCGCATCAGTCAATTAGGCTTACCCTTTTACAGAAATTACCAGAATTCAATTTCAAAAATGAAAATGGTCTAAAAACATATATACTGTGTAAAGCAAAAATGTGTAGAGATTTGACAGGTACACTTTCAAATGATTTTACAAAGTGTGACCAAGCACCTAGATTCAGTAAGCGAGTAGATCATGCAAATAAGAAATATCCTTGAAAGGTTATTACCTTTTGATCGACTATGGAGCAGACCAAATCCATCACAGAACTGAGGGACAGATCGTGTGGCTCCAGGGTGACCATCTCCCTGGTAAGTCCGATCTGAAGGAGGAAGGACACTCCGTGGAGGGAGCTGGTGGGGCTCGGAACGCTGTGATTCCCATTGGAGAGACGGACACAGAGTGGCACCGGAGGGCTGGGTGATGGAGAAGGGGTTGGGGGTGCAGTCTGATGCTGAGAGTGGGCGAAGGGTTTAGGTAAGGTCAGAGGAAAGGTGCTACTACTGGCAGACATTAGTTTCTTCCACAGATTGAAAGTAAACCGTGTAAAACTGACAAGCTTGGAAACCGTGGCTGATATCCAGTGAGTGAGCAGGTTGTGTTTTAATTAAACGCAATATTCTTCTGTCCTAAGGCAGGTGAGCAGAATCGCCGCAGTCATGTGCAATCCGTGGTGTACGAGGTAGCGAAATTGGACCCAAGAATAAGGCGCCTATTTTTCGCTAAGTTTCCCTCTAAAAACATGCAATCCGGATAGCATGCTTCATGGCTGGCTGTGTGATTTCCAGCACTTGTTGCACATGTTGGATTGAGAGTGTCACTCCACGGCTGAGCAATCAGGATGCCAGCGTGATGCTTAACAAAGTGGCTTCCATTGTCATCCAGCTCCTCATTCAACTCTCATTCCTGTTTGAAACAAAACAGATTCAAGTCTTTATTTCCCTGAATGGGGGGTACAGAGCTCATCAAGCCATTATCTACATGCATAATAAGCATAACTTCAAACTCAATGTATTCTGGAAGAGTTTTGCACATTTTTGTCTTTTGCCATGAAGAACTCCAGCTCACATCTGGAAGCACATCTGGAGACCCTCCCACTCTAGATCACATAACTGGCACAAGACCACAAATACCAGCAAAACAAGTTATACAATGTCTTTGTTCAGGCTTTATCATCATGATAAAAATCTAAAAGGATACACTGAAGACAAGAGGAAAAGAGAGGAAACATACATTTAATGCTAGAAAGGCGTTTCCATAACAAGTGAAGAGATGAAGAAAAACTTACTATCAATGGAAAACGAGGACTTGAACGCCTCTGGGTTTCTTTTTTTGAAGCTTCTGAGGCTTAATTTAGCCAGTAAGCATCGCTCGGTCATAGAGTCCCTTACATGAGCTCGATTTGAAAACTTTCTATCCTCGTTTCATGTTACATTCTGCTACTTCAAACGCGCCTCAATATCTGCTCTCCGTTTCCGCGGGCAAATAAGAAACAGCGCCCAGACAGAGAAAGTAAAACCTGAAGGAAACGGCAGGTCTGTCGAGCTGAAGAAGTGAAGTTGAGCTTCAGAAGTGCAGAAATGTTTTTCTCTTTCTCTCGCTGCCTGACGCGCATGTCTCTCACGCGCAGTTTCCGTTAATAAGCGCGGAGCGTGTGTTCGCGCCCTCTACCGGCGTCATTCCACAGCCACTATGACGCAATAACGCTTTGTAGCGTCCTGAACATTAGTTACATTCTAGCAATATTTCTTTCTTGCTGTAATCTGCGATTGTCCACAAAGCTCATATTGTTTGCTCATTAACTACAAATAGGAGGGATCATATTTTTATTTATTTTTACGGCCCTAAATAATCTATTTCACCTAACAATGTGTACATATAGCCCTCAAGAATAATAATAATAATAATAATAATAGCTGAATTTACACAAATGACTCCATTCAAATATTAACATACATTTAATTCTTAATACTCCATCGTTACCTGGATGATATGTTTTGTGACAGTAACTGTGAGCAGTTATGTATTTTCTGTACATTCTTTGGTTTTCCAGCATCTTCTGCAAACCCTTTCCATAAGTAGTTTTTTTTTTCTTTCACCCTGAGGACAGTTGAGGGACTCACACAACTATTACAAAAGTTCATCAGTGCTCAAGGAGACATAAGGATGCATTAAGAGATGGAAAGATCTTATTTTTTATTTTAAAAGCTATACAGACACACTATTTACTCGTTCCAGAAGACAACATACAGTTTGCTGATTATAATTACAGTTACTGATTATAATATTCTCTTAATACAGCTATCAATGCATTGTGTATATATACACTACCAGTCAAAAGTTTTTGAACAGTAAGATTTATTCCTGATTTCAAAGCTGATTTTTTTTTTTGTTGCATCATTACTCCAGTCTTCAGTGTCACACGATTCTTCAGAAATCATTCTAATATTCTGATTTGCTGCTCAAAAAATAAATAAAACAATTATTATTATTATTATTAATATTTAAAACAGTTACAACAGTACATTTTTTTCAGGATTCTTTCATGAAAAAAGTTTGGGATCAGTAAGACTTGTAATGTTTTTTAAAGAAGTCTCTTCTGCTCACCAAGGCTGCATTTATTTGATCAAAAATACAGAAAAAAAACTTGCAAAATGTTATTACAATATAAAATAATGGTTTCTATTTTAATATCCTTTAAAATATAATTTATTTCTGTGATGCAAAGCTGAATTTCAATCAGCCATTACTCCAGTATAAAGTGTCACATGATCCTTCAGAAATCATTCTAATGTGCTGATTTATTATTAGAATTATTGTGCTGCCAAATATTTTTATGGAAACTGCGATACTTTTTTCTGGATTATTTGATGAATAAAAAGTTAAAAAGAACAGCATGTATTCAAAATATAAATCTTTTCTAACAATATAAATCTTTGCTATCACTTCTTAACAATTTAACACATCTATTAAAATAGAAAAACTTTATTTTACATCATAATAATATTTCACAATATTACATTTTTTCCTGTATTTTTGATCAAATGAATGCAGCCTTGATGAGCAGAAGAAACTCCTGTATCTGTCAAATCTATATATATATAATGCATATTAATAGAATCTATAGCATGAAATTAAAGGTGCAGATTAAGAATAACTACTAATTATTTTAAATGGAGAAATCAGTCTGATTATATTACACACATTAAAATATACTTTAAAACAACAAAAAGGCAGGGAAGTGATGAAGTGTCATAATTCATCCCAATAACAGCATCAATGAAATTACAGTGCATAGGCCGTGTAAAATCATTTCAACTTTATTGCTTTAATTCATGAAATTAATACAGATGAATAATGACTGTCAATACTGAGGAAAAGTGGGATCTATCCTCTTAGCCCAGGCCATCAATCCTCCGATGACATCCTTCACAGCGATCTGCTCGATTTCTTGTCCAGACATTTTCTCCAGCAGCTGAACCGCCTTCTGGGAGTCATTGCCAAGTTTGCAAACCACAAACACTACAAGACAATAAAGGTAAACATAAAGACAAAGTAAGTTTATTCACTCCAGTCATACTGCAATTTAAAAGAAGATTCTTTTCCCAAATAAAACACACTATATTGGAATAATTAATTCAGTCTGGAATAATTAAGATTCGTTTAATGTTTCTGAAAGAAATCGCTCACCAAGGTTGCATTTATTTGATCAAAAATGCAGCAACCATGAAAACATTTCATATTTATGTGGACACCGTGACACACTACCATTCAAAAGTTTTGGGTAAGATTTAAGAAAAATATATAACACTTTGGGCATATTGAATGAGCTCAAACAGATCTCATTAAAAACAATAATCTAAAAATTCAAGACTCCAAAAAGACTTGATTATTCAATATTGGGCCAGCTTTTTCTCAAGACTAAGCCATTTCTGTGTTGGAAAATAACTGCATCATCACCACCTCATCATCCATCCAAGAAAAGCGAGGTAGCTGGCAACACTGTTCTCCAAATGCTTAATTAGCTTGAGAAAACTCAGGTTAGGCCTCCTCTGTGCTCAGAATACTCAACACGTCTAATGAGGGCTGGCTGGCTGTGGGCATCTGGCATACAGACAAGCGCTTACTGTGTATAAAGATAGTATCACTTAAGATGTACAGCTCTACACAGTCAGTTTTCAGATCTGCTCAGTGGATGAACTTATTTTTCAGCACCATGTTTGTTTGAGCAAAAAGAACGGAGATGCAGGAGCATGGAGTGTTAAACACTGATCACAAAAAAATGGCATGTAACAAAAATGATTCTTAAAAGGGTTCTTACCTGGGACTTGAGATTTGTTGTCCATCTGTTGTTTATGGTCACTAATTGTATCTTTTAAAAGAGTGATGTGCTCAGCCTTTTTATTCTCTAGACTAGAAAGTGGAATGTCTGTCATGCAATGTAAGGAAATGAAACAGAAGGAATTAACTCGATTTTTACATTTTCTTAAGACAGGGTTGTCAAAACCGCCTTCAGGCTTTCTCTCACACTCTCACACCACCCAACTAAATGTCATATCAAATAATAAGACAACATAAAATAAATCACTAAATCTGCTCAGGACTTGGTTGGAGTAGTCTGAAGCAGAAAGATTCTTCACCAATCAAATTTCTTCCAGCACTTCATAAGGTAAATACTGTACTACTATTGTATACAGCAGGGGTTCTCAAACCTTTTGGCGCCAGGGACCCCACAGGGCAGAACATTTTCTCATAAACTCCCTCATAATTATAACAGTGATTAAGCATATACTTTGTACAATTTGTATCCTTAAATGCCACTGGAACTTACACTTTACTTTTTCTGGATTCAGGTGTCAGCCCCCCCCCCCACCAGCATTTCATTTTTCTCAAATGAAATGCTGGTGAAGTGACTCTCAGAGCAGCTCTCATGTGGACCACATATTTAAATAGCATTGTTTTTTTCTGCTTTAATATTCACAAACACTAATCCATATCGCAATTTCATTAAGTGTACAGCAATACCAAATTCCGTGACATTCCTTGTTCCATGTCTTTCCGTATCTTTATTACTGGAATCCACAAATAAGTCCACATTTTCTGCATCGCAGAAATCATAGGGCCCTAAAATTATTTCGCAGCCCCCCCAGCTATGGGTTGCAGACCCCACTTTGAGAACCTCTGGTATAGAGTACCAGACAAAAAAACATGATGAAACACCAGCGGCAGTGAGAACAGTGTTTGTGCCCCACAAATTCAACATCTGCCAAGTGGGTAAAAGTTATATTTGCAGGATGACTGTAGTGAGTTTTTCACACACAAAAAAAAGAGGACACTGGCAGACGGACTAGTGGAGGAGCTTTTATCCTTTTAATGGTAAATCTAAAATAAAATTGTTAATGCATTATTAATCATTACTCTAAGCATATATATACTACTTACACAACTTGTTAAATGTTAAAAATGTCTTAGTATATGCAGAAATGAACATGAACTACTATTTATAAATGTATAAAATGAGCAATGTTCGCTGTCAGTTCATGATACAGTACCGCATTAATTAACAGTAACAAGTCTTATTGTAAAATTATTACCGTATTGACCCGAATATAAGACGATGTTTTTTTCTTGGAAATACATCTGAAAAAACGTGGTCGTCTTATATTCAGGGTCTAGACGTTGACATGTCAATAATACACCCACAACAATAGGTGGCGCCAAATACGCATAAAACGAGTGTGCCATGAAATACGTAATGTAATGCGTGTTGGAAAGATCGCCAGTAAAAACAAAAGAAAAAGAAAACCTGACAGCTGCA
>NW_015628289.1:720645-740312 GCF_001515625.1 Sinocyclocheilus rhinocerous
CGACGGTGTCACATGAAGGTCAGAACATCCCCAACTAAACCACCAGCTTTAAAGGAATAGTTCACCCAAAAATGAAAATTTGCTGAAAATGTCCTCACCCTCAGGCCATCTAAAATGTAGATGAGGTTGATTTTCATCAGATTTGGGGAAATTTAGTAGGGATGCTCATTTCGGTTCATTTTCCCGACCGACAACTGCTGCTCGTTATCCGAACATTAACCGTTAACTGATAAGATTTCAGTATTAAATTAGTATTACCGTATTGACCCGAATATAAGACTATGTTTTTTTCTTGGAAATACATCTGAAAAAACGCGGTTGTCTTATATTCAGGGTCTAGACTTTGACATGTCAATAATACACCCACAACAATAGGTGGCGCCAAATATGCATAAAACGAGTGTGCCATGAAATACGTAATGTAATGCGTGTTGTAAAGATCGCGAGTAAAAACAAAAGAAAAAGAAAACCTTACAGCTGCATGAGTCGTGACTGTCACGTTAGCCTGATGGGACCAACTCTACTTCTACTGTTAATAAGATTTTGGTAGGCTACTATTAGATGGATAGCCTAAATGTCCTAATTCAGATGAGCTACCTGTTTTTTTTTTTTTAATGGTATATCAAAAAGTGTATATTTTTTAAATGTGATTGTTGGTACATTTTACCCGTTTTTACCATACTTTCAAAACAAAAATTAGTGGGGCCTCAATAAAGAGTCCTTTACATTTACAGGAAAAACAAATGACAGTAACATGTTACTGTGTTCAGATGAGTGACCTGTTAAGAGTGAGCTTTTGTCTTTCGTACCTTACTACTTTACAGCTGTGGAAAAACTAGCTATGCAGTTTATATTGTAACATTTATATACCGTATTGTCCCGAATATAAGACGATATTTTTTTCTTGGAAATACATCTGAAAAAACACGGTCGGTCTTATATTCAGGGTCTAGACTTTGACATGTCAATAATACACCCACAACAATAGGTGGCGCCAAATACGCATAAAACGAGTGTGCCATGAAATACGTAATGTAATGCGTGTTGTAAATATCGCGAGTAAAAACAAAAGAGAAAGAAAACCTAGTACCCAACGTTAGCCTGATGGGACCAACTCTACTTCTACTGTTAATAAGATTTTGGTAGGCTGGTATTAGATGGATAGCCTAAATGTCCTAATTCAGATGCTTTTTTTTTTCTTTTTTTTTATGGTATATCAAAAAGTGTATATTTTTTAAATGTGATTGTTGGTACATTTTACCAGTTTTTACCATACTTTCAAAACAAAAATTAAAATAGGAAAAATATGCAATATGAAAATAATTGAAGACAAAATGTGTTTTACTGAGAAAAAACAAGATTTGGTTTTTAAAAAGCCTTTTTCCAACATCTGGAAAAAGGGGGGTCGTCTTATAATCAGGGTCGTCTTATATTCGGGACAATACGGTACTATACATTTTTGTCACAGTGTAGTGAATACAAAAATAAATGAAAATATTTTTGTTTACTTATTTTAAAAAAAATAGCATTAGGTTTCTGGCTAACCAGTGGTAGAGATGGTAGAGAAAATTTATAGGGGAACGTTTCTAAAAAGTGCATCTAGTACAACATGAAGCATATAGGCACTTTGCATTATCAAGATTTTTTAAGAATTGTTGGATAGAAGGATGAGTTGAGTGAATGAGATCTGAAAAACCCCTAACCCAAATTATGAGCAATAATAATAGTGAAACTTAGCAGGCCCAACTAATGAGGAATAGGGCTGTCAAGTAATTACATTTTTTAATCCAATTAATTACATGATGTGCCAATTAATCGCAATAGCACATCAATTTTGGCTGAGAAATTATCCCCCAAAAGTCATTATTTGTTTCATGTGAAAAGCATGGAAAAGACAATGAAAAAAAATGTAATACTACTCTCAATATGAAAACCAGTAGGTGGCGGCAAGTGACTGTCTTTATGAATCACTATAATCATATGATATAAATAGAAAACAAAAACCCATACAGATATATGCCCATTACAAATTTTATCTTGTATTTTAGGGGCATATAACTGCATTCTAATAGGCTACATTACGCAGTCATTGGTCCTGCATCATGTTCATCAGCAACTGCATTCAATGTAAGATGATGTAAGGTCTGGGCCGGGGCGAGGTGTGTTAAATGTGTGAATAATTTTAACACATTATTTTTTTCATAATTAATCTAACCAAATTAG
This sequence comes from Sinocyclocheilus rhinocerous, assembly GCF_001515625.1. Taxonomy (NCBI): domain Eukaryota; kingdom Metazoa; phylum Chordata; class Actinopteri; order Cypriniformes; family Cyprinidae; genus Sinocyclocheilus; species Sinocyclocheilus rhinocerous. The sequence goes on from NW_015628289.1 coordinate 722,869, forward strand.
CGTGTTAAATCAACAGCCCTAATTATGAACATATAATTGCATAGTGCACTGGTGACCCACAAGTACAGTATTTTTGTACTCACAAGTAAAAAAAAAAAAAAAATCATTCACAATTTGTAGACCTAATCAAGACCTAATCAAACGCCAAAATGCCTGATTAAACAAGTCTTTAAGTCCCTTTTAAAAATGTCCGTGCTTGCCAAGGATTTTATAGATAATTGCAGTGCATTCAAAAGCGCAGGAGCTGCAACAGAAAAAATCACAATCTCCATTACGTCTCAGAGGAGACTGGGACAGTTAAGAGCATGCTCTGAGAAGAGCGCAGAAGTTGATGAGATTGGTAAGGGATTAACATATCCTTTATATACTCAGGAGACTGCTCATGCAATGCTTTATAAATAAACGTGAACACCTTGTATTGTATTCGATATTTTACAGGTAGCCAGTGCAGAGATACCAACACAGGTGTTATATGATCATTAACGTTATATGATGTTAAAAGTCTCGCTGCAGCATTTTGGACATACTGAAGACGAGTAACCAGAGATTCACTTATGCCTAGATATGTCATTAAGATAATCCAATCGTGTTGAAATAAAAGCATGTAAAACAGTTTCTAAGTCCTTTTTGAAAGCATAGTTTTCAGTTTAGCCAATTTCCTTAACTGAAAGAAAGATGTATTCACAACGCGGTTTACTCGACGGTCAAAACGGATTTCAGAATCATAAATAACCATGTAAATTGTTTGACAATAGTCCATGGCTTTCAACCACACCTTTCTCAAGCTGTTTGTTACCAAATACAATAAACTTCAAACTCCAAACATAATAATCTTCATTTAATTGTAGGAAATTATTTGCAATGTAACACCTGCCTAAAAAATTTACTGCTTAAAAATTGACCCCAGGGGCAGCATGTATAAAGAAAACAAAGTTGGACCAAGAATTGATCCCTGTGGGATTCCCCAGGAAGTAATTTCAGATGCAGAAACATGGTTTCCAATTTTAACAGAGCATGTCCTGTCCTGCAGATATGAAGAAAACCACTTAAGGGCTACACCACTGATCCCAATATATTCTCGAAGCCGTTCTATTAAAACGACATGATCTATAGTATCACAGGCTGCGCTCAAATCTAACATCATTAAGGCAACACCCTTTCCCCAGAGTCAATACTTAAAATATCATTGGCAGCCTTTAATAACACTAAGGGATGAGGGATTCCGTACTATGTTTGATCCTAAATCCAGACTGAAAAAATCCATTATGTTATTTTCAGTCAAAAAAATCAACAAGTTGATTATGAACAACTTTTTCCAAAATCTTATTCATGAAAGGAAATTTTGAAATACTGTAGGCCTGAAATTTCTGAAATCCTGTTGATCCATATTTGCCTTTTTTAAAACTGGTTCAATAATCGCATACTTAAACCCTAATGGTACATTGCCATAAAATAAGTTACTGTTAATAATCATTAAAATACTAGGACCAGTAGTGTCTACAACCTCTTTAAACAATCGCGACAGGAGAACATTATAAAGTGAAGTAGTTGGCTTTAAATGCAATATAATGTCTTTCAACTGGGCTAAGGAAACCAATCTGAAATTACTAAAAAAACAACAATATTCCCTGCAGGCAAAATATTTGACAGAATAGTATCATTCTTACCAATAAAAAAACTTTTTATAAACGCTCATACAAATCCTTGGACAGAGTATAAAAAAAACATAAGCTCCGGGGAGAAAGTGACAAACGCGGAAGCACAGAGGAGAAAGCAAAAGTGTCAGAGGATTTAGAAATAAGGCAAGAGGAGAATGCGTTTTTTGCCCAGCCATATTTGTTTGAACTGGAGTATACCGACCAGGAACTCTGCGAGATAGAGGAGGCTGCAGCAGCGGTGGCACAAACTACAGATGTAGTTCACGTGGTTTCCCTGTGCTGTAAACAAAACTTGGTTCTCGCGAGACTACACTCTTCTCCCCGGAGCTTACGATGCGCCTTCCGCTACGCCTACGTCATACGCTCGAACGCCTTGTCGTGAACACGCCTGCTTGAGCAACCGGAACATTTAAGGAAGGAAAGTACACAGAAGTGCAAGGTGACAGATCAGACCTGCTTTATATAACGAGCAGCTGCACATTTCCACAATGCTAAGTAATTAACTGGCTAACACAGTGCGGTTCTGCTAAAGATATAGAACCGGAAGCTGGAGATTACAGTTTACACATTTTTAAAAATCGATATTTTTCTTACACTAACGCATCGTTTCGCTTCAGAAGGCCTTTATTAACACCCCGGAGCCGTGTGGAGTACTTTTATGATGGATGGATGTACTTTTTTCGGCTTCAAAAACAGAGGCACCATTCACTTCATTATACAGCTTGGAAGAGCCAGGACAATTTTTAATATAACTCCGATTGGACTCGTCTGAAAGAGGAATGTCAGATACGCCTAGGATGCACTGAGGGTGAGTAAATCATGGCCTAATTTTCATTTTTGGGTGAACTATCCCTTTAAGCCACTTGTGCACGACATATCGACAAACCCGCCTAAGATTCTGAGTAACATCATTTAACCATGGTTGTTTCTTCAATTTTTGACTTCTCATTTTGAAGTTCATCTTCAAGTTTAGTTCATCTTATGTATATTTTAATATTGCAAATGTCTAATAATAAATTGTTAAATGGAGACCATGGGAAAGGATACTGATTGAGGTTGGCAGATGGCAAATGTCCACCTCTACTTTGGGTCGAACATCAATGAGGAGATGAGGGGTTGAACTTTCTAAAACGGCTTTATACTCCTGCGATGGAAGACAAATATATATATATATATATATACAGTGGGTACGGAAAGTATTCAGACCCCCTTAAATTTTTCACTCTTTGTTATATTGCAGCCATTTGCTAAAATCATTTAAGTTAATTTTTTTTCCTCATTAATGTACACACAGCACCCCATAATAACGAGCAGCTGCACATTTCCACAATGCTAAGTAATTAACTGGCTAACACAGTGCGGTTCTGCTAAAGATATAGTCTAAACTACCAAATGGAAATTTAAACACCCTTTATTACATTCCTCCGCCTGCCCAGAATTATGACAAACAACCGTGTTACCTGCACAGAGACTCTCTGTTCTTTGGTTAGAAGAATCAGTCTTCGACACTGGAAATGAAATAAAGCAGATACAAGAGAGAATAATCAGCACTGTTTTTCATTTCACAACGTTTAAACCAAAACCACCACAAATAAATGCTGATTTAGCCAATTTTGAAGAAGGCCATGTCATGTGTGATCAGGTGCTCATCTTAGACTGTACTTCAAACCTTTTTTTGTGTGTGTTGTTGTTTTTGAGTTGATTTTCGACTTAATTGTGTTTGTCCTGGCCGCTATACGAATGCAAGGAATTTTCTTTTCTTAAGTTTAATACTTACACCACCATTCAAAAATTTGGGATCAGTAAACATTTTAAAATGTTTTTGAAAGCAGCCACACTCACCAAGGTTGATCACAAGGCTGATTTGATAAAAAACAGTCGAAATCAATAAGATTGTGAAATACTATTACAATTTAAAATACCTAAAATAATGTTGTATTATTTTATTTTATATTATTTATACTATCGTTTAATTATTTTAGGCATTTACTTTAAAAAATACTTCATAAAATTAACAATTTAATAAAATTTTATTTATAATGCTCACATTACCACTCAAAGCAGTTTGGGATCAGTAAGATTTCGGAAGAAGATTCTAATGTTCACCAAGGCTATATTTACTGGATAAAACAATACAGAGACATTGTGAAATATTTTTACACTTTAAAATAACTTTTCTATTGTCATATATTTGAAATAATAATTACTATTATTATTATTCAATAAAATTCATAATAATGATGATGATGATTATTATTACTGTATTTTTAATCAGGAGTTCTGCATGTTTTATGAAGGTAAATTTAAGACTTCTTAAAGACCTTTTTAAGACCAAGTAAAGGAAATTTAAGCAATAAATTAAATGAAACAAAATGTCAATATGCTCTCTAGTGTAAATGTCAAACGAGAACACAATGAGCTGTAATTGTATTTCTTCTCTTCCGTGTCAGACAGTTCTCGACGCGCGTTCACAAGAGTACCATGATGCATGCGTGTGCATTCCTCTGCTTGTAAACGCATGGTCGTGGTACTCTCGTGAATGGCTGTGGAGACTGACACGGAGAAGAAATTATTCAATAAAGTCATTATTTTTGTTCTTTGCGCACAAAAAGTATTCTCCTGGCTCCTTAAAATTATAGTGGAACCACTGATGTCACATGGACTATTTTAAAGATGGCCTTACAACCTTTCTGGGCCTTGAATGTGTCAGTTGCGTTGCTGTCTATGCAGGGTCAGAAAGCTCTCGGATTTCATCAAAAATATCTTAATTTGTGTTTGGAAAATTAACAAAGGTCTTACGGGTTTGGATAGACATGCGGGTGAGTAATTAATGACAGAATTTTAATTTTTGGGTGAACTATCCCTTTAATGCATCCTTGGTGAAAAAAAAGTATCATTTAAAAAAAAAAAACTAATGATTCCAAACCTTTGATCAGCACACTAGGTTTAGAGGTTTGTTCCAATCCAGTATAACCAATAGTAATGGCAATGCTTGCTTAACAAGCGCCACTAAAACTCACAGCTGGAAATTTCCAACATTCTTGGGAACAGTGTGTGGTGCATGTGCCATTAATTGAATAAATGAATGTTTTTCAAAGCTTAAGAGTAGCATATGGTCACAATGAAAGTAATGCACAACTCACACTCTCCATAATAACTGAACTGTCTCACAGTGACGCCTTGTGGACATTTAACCACAGCTGATTACTTTGCATCTTTGACACATGCAGATGTGAATATAGGAAGTGGGAGTTTTCCTCATCCTCAGACCTTATCTGTAGCAGCGGAGCCACAGAACTGCTCGTAGTCCTGGAGCTCAGTCACCGTGGGCGTCTCTCCACATACCACACACTCAGCCTGCTTGGGCCGCAGCCGTATGGAGCGGAAACGCCCCTCCTGACCATCAAACATCAACAGCTGCTTCTCAAATGAGGCTGAACTGACCGGTTAAGGAGATATTTCATTATGTTATGCCTACAGTATGGTATTAGGTGTGTATAAAAAAGCCATAATTGTTTGAGTTTAGGGTGTCATTAAGAGCAGAAAGGATACATATTTGACCGGATGCAATTTTCAGAACTTCCAATGCTTGAAGGCAACCCATTATTCCAGGCACTACACAATATCAAAACAAGTCAAACTAAAGTCATACCCTCAATACAGAACCCTGCAACATTAAGAAATAATTGCAAAATCACTGAATCATTACAGAATTCTAACAGAATTACATTTTTACATTACATTTTTAAATCAGAAATTACTCAAGAGTTATTCAGAGCTCTTTTGCCTTTGTCAAGATACTCAGCATACAGTTTCTGTTGTCTAGCACACATTCTAACAATGCAAGTCAATTTCAAACTTCATACATTTTCTTCATTTAAACAATTTAAAAAACCAACAACAGAGAGAATGCACAAAGTTTGAATAGAGTCTGGCTGAAATTATGCAATAATTTAATAATTATATAATTATGCAACAAAATAATGCAATCGCAATTAAGCAGAGGAGGACTGACCTACTCCCAGAACCCCTCCATCAGAGCAGTTAGTGACGGTCTCAGGAGGAGGTGGTGCGGGGTACAAACACCTGTAACACGGCCCTCCTCTATAGTTGTACACTGTAAGCTACATGCCCAAAAGAGAGAGAGAGAGAGAGAAACAGTTAAATAAGAAAGACATATTGACTTTCCAGCAAATTGTACTGTATATTGTTTGGGTTCTGGAAGTTTTTTTTTTTTGTTCCTCCACATCAGAGGCAAAGTGACCGGCCAAGCACACATGGCAGAATATGGTCATAATTTGACATGAAGTTTCAGTGCATAAAAGTTACTGCATAAAATGCCGGTGATACCAATGATATCAGATTTGACAATCAGATACAGAAACGGTTTAAGATATGAAAAATATTATTGCCAGCATGGTCTGATGATGACCTGTGTAAAGATCGGACAAATGGTAAAGAATGGGTTCGAAAAAGTAATGGTAATGGTGGACAGACAAAAAATGTGCCTGTCGAAAAACATAAACCACTGGATTCATAGTCATAGGATTAAATTCACAACAGCAATTTGTATTTTTTTTATGTCTTGTGACCACTAGGCGGCAGCAGTCCAAAACGTCATTGTGCTGAAGACACAAATCAACTTTGTAAAATATAGCATTTTACATCAATATTCAGAATGGATGGTCGATGCATAAAATAGATGACTTGGGAAAAACTAGGTATCATTAGATGTAGTATGCCATACTGAATCTAACGAGACCAATGATTTTGGGCAGGTACGTGCAGAAGGGGGGGCTTTGGGGGCTCAAGCCCCTGCCCTTTTTCAAAATTATTCAAAAGTGCCCCTCTCAGACAAATAGCTATAATATTGTGGTCAATAAAAAAAAAATGCATTTCAATTATAATTAACCTGACAATGTGTACAAAACCGTAACTAATCGCTCAAAAGTCAGAAAATTCCTGTTCATTTTTACATATCTGTAAATCTGTCGATCTGAGGCATTGCTATGGGATGCCTGCGTTTTGCTTGACTGACTGATATTCCACAGTCTGTTCAGAAACCTACATTGTAAAAAAAATTCCGTAAAATTTACGGTAAAAAACCGGCAGCTGTGGTTGCCGGAATTTGCATTTCAATTATAATTAACCTGACAATGTGTACAAAACCGTAACTAATCGCTCAAAAGTCAGAAAATTCCTGTTCATTTTTACATATCTGTCAATCTGAGGCGTTGCTATGGGTTGCGTTCCTTTTGCGTGACTGATATTCCACAGTCTGTTCAGAAGCCTAGGCTCTCGAGCCATATAGGCTAGTTCTTTCAGTGAGTGGGTCGACGGAAGGAAAAAATATGCAATATTTAAAACTTTTTTTTTTTATCAATAATCAAAGCTAGTGTGTCGATTTAATTAAAAATCCATAAATTATATATTTTAGAATATATTTTCATAATTCATCAATGCCCTTTTGTCATGTATAAAACACCAACCAATCATGATCTGGCACAAGTTCAAATTTCATTGGACAATAATGTGAAGTGGAGCGATAATTTTCTGTTCATATTCATAAATCGGTTGAAAATTACATGGGACAGACGAGCTTATTTGTGGAGCGATCTGGATCTGCGGTTCGTCTCATTTTATAAATCAAATTACATCGCTGAGAAAATGGATGCTAAATGACTACAAAGCACTGCACAAATCCGTGCAGCGACAAAAGTCACAATAATGGTAAGCGGTATTCCATTCACTTATATTTATGTATGATAGCCTATGCCGTTTACTATTTCATGTAACTATCATAGTTAATGAAGCCCAAGTGCCACCTACAGGCCTGTTATATGACGTGTAGGCTGGCGAAATGGTGACGTTAAAGGACTTTATTATGTTACCATTTCTGATAATGATGCAGCATTATGAAAGCGTCTTATGCTCATTAAGCCTGCATTTATTTGATCAAAAATACAGAAAAACTGTAATATTGTGAAATAGTATGACAATATAAAATAATGTTTTTCTATTTTAATATACTTTAAAATATCTTTTATTTCTGTGATGCAAAGCTGAATTTTCAGCATCATTAGGCCTGCTCCAGTCTTCAGTGTATGATCCTTCAGAAATCATTTTAATATGCTGATTTATTATCAATGTTGGAAACAGTTGTGTTGCTTAACTTTTATTTTTATTTTATTTTTATTTATTTTTTTGGAACCTGTGATACTTTTTTGGGGTTCATTGATAAATAAAAAGTTGGGGCACAATCTGAGATAATGTCATGGAGATTTACTACTAATCACGGAACTGGCTTTACTGACGAGATGCGCATGACAATCGCATGTGATTAATTGCACAGCCCTAATTCTTTACTATAACTGTTTCTATCAATTTAAAAAATCCTTGCTGAATAAAAACTAATTTTTTAAAAATACTGACCTCAAGCTTTTGAAGGGTAGTGTATATTGTTACAAAAGTTACATTTTAAATGAATGCTTTTCTTTTTAAACTTTTTATTCATCAAATAATCTTGAAAAAAGTATCACAGGTTTCCAACATTGATAATAAATCAGCATTGCATAAAATGTATTTTAAAGTATATTAAAATTTCAAATCTCAAAAATCAAATAAATACAGGGTTGATGGCCATAAGTGACTCCTTGCAAATTTTTTTTTTTTTACATTGCCCATATTTTACATTTGAGCCCCTGCCCCTGAGGAACTCTCGGCACGTCCCTGATTTTGGGCCAAACTGTTCAAAAATCAAAGCAAAAATGTCAACTTTTGATATCACTTGACCTGTAGGGGCACTGTGCCGAAACTGTGCAAATACCCTCAAGTCATGATAGTGATGACAAGTACCAAGTTTCATCACAGTATGCCAAAGCATTGCAGAGTTATAGCAGTATACCAAACAACTATTTTGGCATCTTTGTCGAATTTGTTAATGCACTAAACTAAAATGGTTTGGTCTACTTACAACTTTTTGCCAGTAATGTCTGAACATGATATGAGCCAATTTTGGTGAAAATGGGACAAACCATCTAGGAAGAGTTTGATAAAGTAAATGACGGGAAAATTGTCATGATGGAAAATGACATCATAGGGTGCAATCAAAATAGAAAACTGTTATTTTAAATTGTAATACTATTTTACAATATTTGTTACAATATACTGTCATTTTAATAAAATAAATGTAGCCTTTGTAAGCATACGAAACTTCTTTCAAAAACATAATCAATCAATCTTTCAGACCCCAAACTTTTGAACACCAGAGTATGTATGTCGTGGTCCCAAAGTATTTAAACACTTAAACTAAATGTAAACATAATATATAATCAAAATTTTATAATATAATAAAATTTGTCTATACTATAGAAGTCAAAGGGCTGCACTGTTGTTTGGTTCCAAACTTTCTTCAAAATATTGTTATTTGTGCTCCACAGAAGAAAGTCAATCATGCAGGTACAGTTGATTTTCAGTGGACTTCAGTGAAGTCAGTTCCACTCAAGTGTTTTTTTGCTGAATAACCACATGCACCACATGATCCACTGATGTTTCACAAGCATAAAATGGAACAATTCATACATATATTTGGTCATACAGGTTTGGATCAAAAAGAAGATGAGTAAATGATGACAAAAAAAATTTTTTTTTGGCTGAAGTATCCCTTTAAAAGAATGTCTAAGAGTATCCAAATATTTGGAGCCACTGTAAATTAAAACTTCAAATAAAACACTGGCAAAAACACTTACCTGTCCTTCCATTCGTAAAGCACTCGCTGACACTAAAGGCTTGCCGGTCAGAACACAGGCATCATTCACAAGGTAGCGTGTAGGAACGTTGTCTGAACAGTCTGCCACAACGTCATACATGAGGATGCAAAATCAAGGTGACAAATAAATCTGTTTTGCACTGTACAGGACCGTGAAAAGTTCAAGATTAACTGATCAGTAGCAATTAGTGAGAGTGGATACTGTTGAATGAGTTGTATGGCATTCTCTCGGGAGAGCTGGAGGTGATATGGAACACACTGAACCGTGGAGTTCAACCTGGAAGAGATCACTACCAGTCAACTCTCATTCGTTTACCTCTCCTTTAATGGGATTTTGTGAGTGAAGATGACAGTACCTGCTGATGGCCTGGGCAGCAGACAGGGCTTTAGGCTGGCCTTGAGTCAGTTCTGTATGAAGCACCTGTCTGTGCAGGTTACTCAGTTCCACCACATCATAGTCCAAAAGACCCAAACGTCCTGAAAACACACACTACATTAACAACTTTCACACATTAGTTACATTAGTTAGTTAGTGTCACATGATCCTTCAGAAATCATATGCTGATTTGATGCTCAAGAAATGTTCCTGATTATTATCAATGTTGAAAACAGTTTTTGCTGCTTAATAATCTGGTGGAAACCGTGAGCTATTTTATTATTATTATTATTTATTTATTTTTCAGAATTATTTGATGAATAGAAAGTTAAAAAGAACAGCTTTTATTTGAATGGAAAACTTTTGTAACAATATAAAAGTATTTACTGTCCCATTTCAATGTAATTCATCTTTTCAAAATGCATAGCATTATTATTATTATTATTGATCGTACGGACCCTAAACTTTTCAATAATAGTGTACATGATATTTAAACTATACAAACTGTATCTATTTAAATAATAAGCTGTACTGCCACCAACAGCCAGTGAGATAGACTCACACTTACAGATAAACTCATATATTTAACAGGATTATGTGCACATTAAACACACACACGGTCACTTTACCTATTCCAGCTGCCGCGAGATACTGTGCAACAGGACAACCTAAACCTCCACATCCCACAACCAGAACAGATAGATTACTTATGGCAACCTGACCTGTGGAGAAAGAAATGTATTTTTACAATGCATTAAGAAAAGAAAAGTTTCATAACTACTGTTAAAACCAAAATATTTTCTGAACCTTTAACACCCAGTTCTGGCAGGAGAAGCTGTCTGCTATATCTCATGATGTCGTCATTGTTCAGCGTTGTGTTTGATTTCAGCGGTGAAAGATTGGTAACTTTCTCCTGTAACTCTGTCAATATTGAGTTTCCCTGAAAAAAAAGAGAGAGAGAGGCACTTTTTCAGTTTTCAGACAAGAAATGCTCTGCTCTGAGAAGGGTTCTTATACACCGCTGTTCAAAAGTTTGGGATCAGTACGATATTTAATGTGTTTCAAAGAAGTCTCTTCTTTGTTCATCATGGCTGCATTTATTTGACCAAAAATACTGCAAAAACAGTAATATTGTAAAATAGTATTACCATTTAAAATAACGGTTTTCTATTTTAATATACTTTAAAATATAATTTATTTCCATGAGGCAAAGCTGATTTTTCAGCATCATTACTCCAGTCTTCAGTGTCACACGATCCTTCAGAAATCATTCTAAAATGCTGATTTATTATCAACGTTGAAAACAGTTGTGCTGCCTAATATTATAATTTTTTGGAACCTGTGATACTTTTTTCAGGATTATTTAAAATAGAATCTTTTCTAACGATATAAGTCTTTATTATCACTTTTTATCAATTTAACACATCCTTGCTGAATAAAAGCATTCATTTCTTTCAACAAAAAAAAAGAAAGAAAAAAAACGACTGATCCCAAAATTTTAAACACTAGTGTGCATTGTTACAAAAGATTTCTATTTTGAATAAATGCTATTCTTTTACATTTTTAATAATCAAAGAATCTTGAATAAAGTCTCACATGTTCAAAAAAAAAATATTAAGCAGCAAAACTGTTTCCATATTGATCATAAATAAGCATACGAGAATGATTTCTGAAGATCATGTGACGCTGAAGACTGGCGTAATGATGCTGAAAAATCAGCTTTGCATCACAGGAATAAATTATATTTTAAAGTACACTAAAATAGAAAACCATTATTTTATATTGCAATAATATTTCACAATATTACAGTTTTTTCTGTATTTCAAATAAATCAAATAAATGCAGCCATGATGAACAGAAGAGACTTCTTCAAAAAACATTACAAATCTTACTGATCCCAAACTTTTGAACGGCAGTGTATGTTTAACCATAATCAGCCACAGTACGTCATTCCATGACACAGATACCTTTCCATTTTGAAAAAAAAAAATGATTCTGTCAGACAAATAAATCATTTGAGCTGCTCTATTAATTTATTTATTTATTTTTAATATATGTTCTAATATATGGTATGAATTCAGAAAGGTAACTGTAACGGGGCTGAAGTTTGACATTACCAGCCCTGTGCTTAAGGTCAAGAAACTGTTGTGTACAGTGTAGGATTTAAAGGGGTCATATGATGCGATTTCAATTTTTCCTTTCTCTTTGGAGGCCGCTGTGTGTGACGCTGTGTTTCGTAGTGAAAGCGAAACTGCTTTCCATAAATGGACACGACTAGAAATCAGTGGTAAAGTTGTATTTACAACACTGTTCCAGAACAGTTCAACCCAAATATCAAATACACAAAATAATGTTCTTTTTAGCAGAATCATATGACCCCTTTAAATAACAGGTTTGACATTTTAAAATCATTCCCTCAACATTTTAAAAATACATACTAATCAGCCTAAACCTAAAAAGAGTTAGAATAAAGACATAATAGCACTAGCCTTCATTCATTCTTTCTTTCTATCCTTCCATTTATTTTTAAACTTGAAATGCATTTGCTAAATAATGAGAAGTTGGAAACTCAGAGCTGGGGAAAGACCAAAAACACCATTCCCAAGAAGAAAGTTACTAAGTTAATGTTTTGTTGATATCTTTAGAAAATAAAATGATGTGTGTATTTGTGTGAGGTTTACACTGTTTTCACTCCATACAATAACACATAAGAAATGCTAGCATCAAATACTCCTTGTTAAAATCATTAAATACCATAATGCTAAAGAAACACACAAAAGTACCACTTCTTTACACAGATGACCCACAATATTTGCAAAGAGTGAGTAGAATAACGATTGCAGACCTTTTCCGATTGATCAAGTTTTTTCTTCAAAGCAGCAATCTCTCTCTCTTTTTCCCAGAGCTGTGTTTTCAAACTTAAAATTGTATCATCCATCACGAAAAATCACCTCGATATCAAATTATTACTAACAAGGAGTTATTGTGACTAGCAATTGTGAGAATAACTTCTAAAAGAATACCACAAACAGAACTAGAAAGCTCACTGCAGAAGACTTCCGGGTTTGCATGCGCGTGCGACCACGTGTAGCGCACGTACAGCACTACGTGATGATTACAACAGTTCACTACACATTTATTTTAAAAAGACCATTGAATATTAAAAGGACGCAACATTCTGAAACATTAAGGATCTCGATTTGTGACGCGAGGGTTGCAGTTAGATTTACTGAGATAACAGTTGGGCAACCATGAAAACCATGAAAATGGGCAACCAGGTCACTATAGATTCTTTTTTTTTAAATGCAGTTTTGAAGATAAAATAATAAGTATTGTAACTTAATAGTTATGGAACTTTCACTGAAATAAGCACAAGAACAGATTCGAATTCCTTTGTGCTTTCATATCTAGAAATCTACTAGCCTTATAAACTTACCTTTATATATATTGTTTGTATTTTATATTTTCATTTATTTTGAATATCAATGGTACCCATTAGTACACAGAAAGCAACTCAGTAGGCTATTATCTAAATTCTTTGTTTATTTAAGGTAGGGCTGGACAATAATTCAATATCAATATGTATCGCGATATAATTTTTTTCAATAACGGTGATATGATTTTTAAACACATTTCCGATATTTCGATATACATTACCAGTGTTTCCCATGCATTGATTTATTTGTGGCTTTTGACTTCGTTGAATAAACATGAGAACTGCAAGTTTCAAAATCAAAACAAGCTGAGGGTGTTTTATATGAATGTATCTCTGAAGGGAAATGACTGTCTTCAGAAAGTTTCGATGGAATTTTCAGTTGATCTGATAAAGAAGCGTTCATGAGCGGAGCTGCTTTGATTACAGCCGTTACTGGAGAAACCGCTAGTTCTTCCGCTCTCAAAGCGCCTCCTGCTGGCAGAGAATCAGTTTGCATTTTCAATAAGCCCGTCTCCAGCAACATGTTTTTGTTGTTCTTCAATTTTTTTGTTTTCTGCAGCGACTCGGAGCACTTTTCATACCCTTTTCTCTGGCCGAAACACATTTGTTTCAATCTATAAGAATAATCAGCCTACACTACCAGTCAAAAGTTTTTGAACAGTAAGATTTTTAATGTTTTTTTTTTTTAAGAATTCTCTTCTGCTCACCAAGGCTGCATTTATTTGATCCAAAGCACAGCAAAAACAGTAAAATGTTGAAATATTTTTACTATTTAAAATTGCTTTCTATTTGAATAGATTTTAAAATGTAATTTATTCCTGTGATCATACATAGGTAAATTTTCAGCATCATTACTCCAGTCTTCAGTGTCACATGATCCAGAAATCATTTTAATATGCCGATTTGCTGATTATCAATATATAAAACAGTTGAGTAAATTTTTTTTTCAGGATTCTTCGATGAATAGAAAGATCCAAAGATCAACATTTATCTTAAATAAAAAGCTTTTGTAACATTATACACTATATTCCATTCAAAAGCTTAGTATTTATCAGTAGTCAGTAGTATGATTTCTTTCTTTTTTTCGAAAGAAATTATAGAAATTAATACTTTTATTTAGCAAGGATGCGTTTAAATTCATCAAAAGTGGTGATAAAGACATTTATAATGTTACAAAAGATTTCTATTTCAGATAAATGCTGTTCGTCTGAACTTTCTATTCATCAAAAAAAAAAATATATATATATATATACTCAGCTGTTTTCAACATAATAATAAATGATTTTTGAGCAGCAAATCAGCATATTAGAATGATTTCTGAAGGATCATGTGACTGGAGTAATGATGCTAAAAAATATAGCTTTGAAATCAAAGGAATAAATTACATTTTAAAATACTTTTCAAATAGAAAAGTTATTTTAAATAGTCAAAATTTTACTGTTTTTGCTGTATTTTGGATCAAATAAATGCAGGCTTGGTGAGCAGAAGAGAATTCTTTAAAAACATTAAAAACCTTACTGCTAACAAACTTTTGACTTGTAGTGTTAGTGTTTGAAGTTAAAGATATTAATATTAATTAGGTGAGTCTGAGACGCGGAATTATATCGACCGAAATTAAGAAATATATCGTGAAATAAATTTTGAACATATCGTCCAGCCATAATTTAAGGACAGGAAAATGAGGCGAAGAAAGAACTCTCTCTTGCAGGATAACAGCAAGCTCTTTGTGCCGAATCGAAGTGGTTAATCATGAATATTAATAAAGCCTCACTGACGTTGCACGGTAACCTTCCTTGAGCGCCCAGTCGTCTTAAGTACTTAATATTCATGAGCCAAGCCTTCAACTTAGCAATGTCTGTCTTTCAGCAAATCAGTTTGCCGAGCGTCACGGAACGTTATTAATATTCATGAGTCAGGCCGTCGCCATAGTAGGATTTGTAAATTGTTTTCTCACATGATCCGAGTTGTCTGGAGTCAGTGTGGGAGTGGGAGAGCGTCGTGCGGACAGAACGGAGGAGATGGCCGAACGACGCTGGACCACGAGTCTGTCGGCTTTGATTGGCATCCTAGCGACACTGACGAGCTGCGACACTGTTCCGTGGCAGGACGAAAAGGTATCAGCCTTTAGAGTGCTGATGCTTTGTTTTGCATCATTTTAAGCCGTTCCCTTTTAAACGAACCGGCATAGAGTATCAGCTTCTAAGTAATGTGGTTTTGGTGAAAATATGAATTCATCATATTTTACTATGCTTCTCATGAAAGGAGAGTGTTTCTGCCTTTAAATGTCTTAAGAATTTAATAGGGAATATTTGTCTATTTTTAATGCATAACATAATACAAATATAATCATTTGAATTCTTTATTTATTCATTCATTCATTTATTTATTTGTTATATGTCCTCTTTTTATTTAAAATTTCCAATTTGAAATTTGATTAGTCATCACTTAAACTGACTGAGGGAAGTATGGCTTTGTTTGCTTCATGGCTTTTCAAGCATGATCTGGTCACTTACATCTTTAGAATTCTATTCATGTTGCTCAGTTTGTCTCCCATTGTTGCTATGGGAACAGGATCCCCATGACTGATCCACCAGTATAGGAGATCTTAATATTTATAGATTTTCTATCTTTAGAATTAATTCCCTTTGTTTTGTAATGAAGGTCTGCATTTTGGGGAAATGTCTTGTCCATGTTTATATGATGCTACTGTTGTACGAAAATAGATTTTTAGCGAGTTATCAGAAAACTGAAAAGGACAAGTTACACTGTGGAATATTTTTTTTTGAACAGACTGTAGATTATTAAATGTATACACCGCAATCTTTTAAGTCACATTGTGGAATAGAATCTTTTAGCATTTTATTTTTCACCACCATGTTTACTTTGGGGTGTTGTCTTTACCTTGACACATATTTAAAACAAACAACAACAAAAACTTTTTTTTCTGATCAAGTTACTATAATGTATAAAACCATAATGTAATCTTATCTGCCAGATGGCTTCTCCTCTGTGTTGTTCACATCAAGCTACAGTCATTAAGTGCAGAATCAATAATCACAGCACAAGAAGAATTGGACTTTGAGACCAAACAAACAAAAAACCAAATTGCCTTCAGAAGATCAATATCATGTTTAAAGCAGAAGTAGTTTGATTAGCTGTCTTCTATGCATCTTAAAATTGTTATTCAGAATCAGAATCAGAAGAGCTTTATTACCAAGTATGTTTAGTATAATCATCATGTTTAGCTGACTGTAATATGAGTCACTGAATTAGAATTGCATGTATTTTTTTTTTCAACTTTGTAAATGGAGTAAGAGTAGACTTTTGGATATGATTCATTATGAGTGAAGAAAATCACAAATCAGTTTAATTGAAGATTTCTCAGCCATCTTAAAGGGGTAGTCAGCCCCAAAATTTAAATGCTCTCATTTACTTAACATATCTGCCATCCCAGTTGTATATGATGTTAATGTCAAATTTGATTGGCAGAGCAATGTCATAAGAGTGCTGACTTTTCACTGTTTATATCACTTCAGTCTGTGAATTAGTAGTGGGGATTTTTTTAGCCATTATGTGTTGGGAATTGAATATGTGAATGAGTCATTGAATGATATACTCAGCCGATTTGTTCGGAACACTAATTCCTCAGGGATGCAATGGTTTATTCTGGTCTGGAACTATTATAACAAAACAGAAATACACAAAACAAATGGTCTTTTGTGTATTGTACTTACCTTTATGTTTACTGAAGTGTTACAGGTGCATCTCAATAAATTAGAATGTCGTGGAAAAGTTCATTTATTTCACACAGACTGAAGTAGTTTAAGTCTTTGGTTCTTTTAATTGTGATGATTTTCAATATCAAACTTACAATCATGCACACAACTGTAATTACTTGCAGACAAATCAGAGCTGTGCGGAAATTTGGAACAACAGTAGATAAGTTTACATGCACTCATTTTTGTCAATCCGAATGAATGCAATTCAGTTTCAGATTCAGAAATTTATATTTACATGAACCCTAAACTTTGCAATCCGATTCACATTAGGGCTGTGCGATATTAAAGAAAAATGCGATATGCAATAACTCATTAAATAATGCGATATTCGATATGCGATACGATAATGCTTAAAGTGCCACATGCTCAGATGAAATAGTTTTACTCAGCTGTTGCTGAGTCAGTTCTGTGAACTTCTATAACTATC
>NW_015628289.1:740358-748019 GCF_001515625.1 Sinocyclocheilus rhinocerous
TCTGATTCTAATATAACTAGCATACATGTTTCACTTTTTGTGAGAAGAAAGCACCCCTACAACAACTTCTGAAAGTGAACGGTAGTGTTTTACTCTAGCATTACATAAAAATGTCATTTTAACATTTACTCTATGAATTTAATATGCACTGATTCTTACTTAAGCTACAAAAGTTATTTAGGCAAGAGCAGTGAGTGATTTTCTCTTTGTCTTTTGTTCATGGCCCAAATATTGCAAGCCGTAGCGATATGCATATTGCGATATGTACATTTGCGATATTTCGATAATTTCGATATATTGCACAGCCTTAATTCACATTTTAATTTATATGTGCATTTCTGTATTCTGAACAAAACTTGAACACATGCGTACTGCCCCAGTCACTGCGTTCAGAACCGCGGTAATCGTACAGTTGTCATTTTTGCCTTAATTACATACTTTTAAGGAAACATCAGAAATACGTCAGAAAAGTTTTTTTTTTTCATATATTCAGTAAATATTCAGCCTCGTCCGGTGACAAGTTTGTAAGACATTAATAAACCAATGCATTTTCATAAGATCTTATTATAAAAAGGCTCTGCTAAACATGCATCGAGGCATAGTGCATGTGGGCAAGGTATATTTGAATATGGCTGAGAAAGTGAGAAGATACAAACGTTTACATACTAATGGTACGTTTACATGAAAACAATGTTTTTGAAAACAATTCTTTTTGAAAAGTTTGCGTTTTCAGGCCCTCAAAATGCTGTTGTCTTATAAATGAACGGCCAAAACGCATAAAAAGTTTTCAGTTTTAGTTGAAAACGGTGTCGTGTAAACATCCACCCAGTTTTTTTCCTATAGGATTATTTCTACACCACTCCTTTCAATTTGATCAGAATTTCATTTTGATCGAGCTCAATTTGATTGATTGAGGTGTTTACATTAAGGCTTTTCAATCCGATTGATCCATCAATCTGATTAATAACAGCAATCGAAGAGACTAACAATTACTTAGTAGTAAAAGAGAGGGACGATTATAGAATACAGTAAATGCACACAAACATATGCAAAAGCAGTGTTGTAGTTGAGACCAGCTCAGTTGCGAGACCAGAAGAAGGTTGAGTCCTAGTTAAGACAAGACCAAGACTATGAAAATGTGGACCATATTCTTGGACGTGGACATGGTCTTGGTCTTGTCATGGCCCCAGGAGCATGTTAACATGTGACACAAAGTTATGAATACCCCACTGTGGAATAAATGAATGAATAAAGATTTTTATTCATTTTCACTTCAGCTGAAACATGAAGCAACCACACTGAGCTCCAGTGACCTGAGTAGTGTGGTATCTCGTACCGATCTGGACCGGATGTGGCAGAAGGACCTGAAGCCCATGCTTGTTGTGCGCTATCCTGGTTCAACTGGAAGCCAAAACGTTCAGCAGGTCAGTGTGTGTTTGTGTATGAAAGCTAACTTTTAAATGTCACAGTCTGTTCAGTGTCTGAATTTCTCTCTCTTTAGCATATTAAATCAACTCTCGGCTCAATGAACGCGGGGTGGGAAGTGACGGAGGATGCCTTCTATGCTCATACGCCTTACAGCCAGCTTCCCTTTACCAACATAATTGCAACTCTCAACCCTGCGGCCAAACGTCAGTTGGTTCTGGCCTGCCACTTTGACTCCAAATACTACCCTCCACAGTGGGACGGCCGTGAGTTTCTCGGAGCAACGGATTCTGCTGTTCCCTGCTCTATGATTCTGGAACTGGCAAGAGCCCAAGATGATGACCTAAAGACCTTGAAGGTTTGGCAGTGTACACAGGAACTAGGGCTGGGTCATCATGATTGAACAACTAGTTGATTGAGATTTTTTCTTTCATATATTTTTATTTTGTAATATTTTTAGCAGATGTGCTTTGCTTTAGCTGTGCGACTGTTTTCACAGTAATTAAAAAAATTTTTTTTTTTAATGTTTTGGCATATGAAATTAAAGAGATTATGTTGAGTAGAGTAAACTAAGGACAAATAGGCTCATTGGAAAAAACATGCTCGGTAGCTCACCTGCTACATTGATGTGGAGCACTCTGGTACGAGTCCAGTGAGTTACACATGTATCTCCAGTGAGTTATACATTTACCAATCTCTCTTTTTCAGTTGGTAGCTGAACTTTAATTTGTGCCAATCATGGGATTCATTTTGCATTTATGTAATAAGTGACATTATTTGTGCTGTATTCTGTAGTGTGACAGGTAGATGGCAGCATGTGTGTGTTTTGCTGTTTCTCACAGGACTCTGGGTCAGATCTGTCTCTGCAGTTCTTCTTCTTTGATGGAGAAGAGGCACTTTACCAGTGGACCTCTGAAGACTCTCTGTACGGCTCCCGTCGTTTAGCCCACAAAATGTCGACAACAGCACATCCACCGGAAGCCACCAACACCAGCCAGCTCGACAGCATTGTACAGTTCCCTCACAGACATGAATACATTGACATACAGCCAGACTAATCTAAAAATAACTTACTGCATCATACTTATTGTTAGGAAAATGTTTTCTATTTAGTCTATTCTTATTCATTTACTCATCCTTAAGTTGTTCCAAATCTGTATACTTACTTTCTTATTTGAAAAACAAAATGAGATATTTTGATAAATAGCCTGGCCCAGGTATTGTTAAAGTGGCCCATATGACTTATGTGCTGTGTTATAAGATTTCTGGAACTTTGTGCGAGGAACACACTAATATTTAATTTGTTATTCACTGATAGGCTTTCCTTCTGCTGTAGCTCTCAGATTACATTTGTACTTCCTCATGAGATTTTTCACTGAAGAAAGATTTCTCTTGGTTTCTCCTACACAGCTATCTTCCTTCTGCGCTATCAGCAGATATATTTTAGATGCAAATGCATCATTAACCATGAATATAGAATTTGAATATAGAACATAGAGTACTGAATTATGTTGTATATGCAAATGGACAATCACATACACTCTCGGGGAAAAAGGTACAAAAGCTGTCACTGGGGTGGTACCTTTTAAAATGGTACACTTTTGTACCTTGTTTACACTCAAATTGTGCATATTGGTACCTTAAAGGTACATACTTGTACCTAAATGGTACCTATTAGTACCATTTGAAAGGGTACTGCCACAGTGACAGCTTTTGTACCTTTTTTCTGAGAGTGTATTGTGAATGTAAGGTTAAAAAGCATGAATGCAAGCAAACATTGACAAAACTGGTAAAAGTCTTTTATTCATTCAATTTCTCACCAGGATTTGTTTGTTCTACTGGACTTGATTGGAGGTCCAAATCCTCGCTTTGGTAATCAGTTCTCCAGTACGACCCGATGGCTTTCCAGACTACAAAAGATTGGTTAGTATTTTTCTGCTCGGTTTTCTTGTGTCACGTCTTTTTTCCCCTCTGGTTTCTCTCAAATTGTGCTGGTACCTTAAAGGTACATACTTGTACCTAAATGGTACCTATTAGTACCATTTGAAAGGGTACTGCCACAGTGACAGCTTTTGTACCTTTTTTCTGAGAGTGTATTGTGAATGTAAGGTTAAAAAGCATGAATGCAAGCAAACATTGACAAACTACAAAACTGGTAAAAGTCTTTTATTCATTCAATTTCTCACCAGGATTTGTTTGTTCTACTGGACTTGATTGGAGGTCCAAATCCTCGCTTTGGTAATCAGTTCTCCAGTACGACCCGATGGCTTTCCAGACTACAAAAGATTGGTTAGTATTTTTCTGCTCGGTTTTCTTGTGTCACGTCTTTTTTCCCCTCTGGTTTCTCTTTCTTACCTTCAAAGAAATTTAGGTGGGTTTTGTTATGGATGACAAAACATTACAGGTCAAATGTTTGTGGAGACTGTGATACACTACCATTCAAACATTTGGAGTAAGTAAGATTGAAAGAAAGAAAGATTGACTTCCATTCAGCAAGGATGCATTAAATGGATAAAAAGTGACAGTAAATACATATATTATGTTTATGCTTTTATGATTTAGTATGTCAGTCAACACATCAAAATAAGTGTTTTTCCTTTCAACATCAATTCATTTATTATAAAACGGATAGTTCCGGTCCTTGATTCTGATTGGTTGAGCCGCGTTCAAAGCTGTTGTAAATTACAACTGTAAACCACGGCTTCTTGGGGCTTATTGCTTTAGAATACTTAATTTATTTATTTTTTTATAAAGGTTAAAGGTGCATTCAGTAGTGTTTTTGTTTGTTTTGCTGGTCAATATGGCAACCGTCTTGATCTTATACTGATACCTAGTGGTGTTTTTTTTAGTAAAAGTTTTATGCGAGAGGCTTCCATTTTGCACCGCTCATTTAGGAGTTAGAGATAAATCCTGATTACGAGGGAAACTAATTTAATGGTAATGAAGAATCCTAAAAAAATATTACATTCTCAATTCAAGAAATTTGTAAAGTCATGCAAAGACGACTGAACTAATATACTACAGGAAATGTTTGATAGCGGTGTGATTCTGTGTGCTTCTATACAACAGTTCAATAAAGAAGACATTAATACTGAGTAACGTACTGTATATTTTACGCATGATATTACTTTTAATAATAAAAATTTTTTTATTTATTTTTGCTTCCCTTGTGAAAAACAAGCATTCTTAATTATAATGATTATAAAACCAGTCTTAAGTCGCTGTGCTATATTTGTAGCAACAGCCAAAAAAAACATTGTATGGGTCAAAATTATTGATTTTTCTTTTATGCCAAAAATCATTAGGATATTAAGTAAAGATCATGTTCCATGAAGATATTTTGAAAATGTCCTACCATAAATATAGCAAAACTTAATTTTTGATTAGTAATATGCATTGCTAAGAACTTCATTTGGACAACTTTTAAGGCGATTTTCTCACTAATTAGATTTTTTTTTACACCCTCAGATTCCAGATTTTCAAATAGTTGTATCTCGGCCAAATATTGTCCTATTCTAACAAACCATACATCAATGGAAAGCTTATTTATTGTTTATAGATGATGTATAAATCTCAATTTAATAAATTGACCCTTATGACTGGCTTTGTGGTCCAGGGTCACATATATTTAAAAAACTGCCAAATTAAAAGTTACCTAAAAGTACATTTTAAAACATTATGGTTTAATAATTTTTTGTCAGGCTTCAAAGAAATCTCTCTTTACTCTTATCTAGAGCGCCGGCTGCATGCGCTCGGTCACCTTAAGAATCACCCTAATGAGGTTCAGTACTTCTGGCCTGGCCTGCATGTGGGTCTAATTCTGGATGACCATGTACCATTTCTCAACCAAGGTAAAAGACCCTTTCTGAGATTTATGAATGTTCATATAAAAAGCATTTAAGACTTACGTATGTATTTCTCTGTATTCCTAGGGGTCCGGATTCTCCATCTCATTTCGACTCCTTTTCCTGAGGTGTGGCACACCTTTGACGACAACGAGGAGAACCTGGATCGAACCTCCATCAGCAACCTCAACAAGATCCTGCAGGTCTTTGTTCTTGAGTACCTCAACAAGAAGAGTCAGAACCCTATCACTGAAGGCTCCTAATGTTCCCAAAATCTCCCATCATTCATCTATCTCATTTCTCATACTGACAAGCGCAGGAGATTATGGTTCTTTTGACATTCCCGTTTAGCCAGTTTCATTTTTTTAACAATTTTTATCACACAATCAATTTTTCTCACAACTGGAGCTGCGTACTGTATGTCTGTGGACTGTTAAAATTCAGAAGACATTTAAGGGATCCAGAATCAGACTCGGTATACAGGGTTCACTGTGTGTCAGCGACAGTGTTTTCTTTATATCCTCTGGCTAAACTAAATACTTACAAAATGAATGTTGGTACTCAATATTTCAATTTTTTTTTTTTTGCTTGTTATATGAATAATAGAATTTATAGTAGCCTTATACTTTGTAGCCGTTTTGTCTTTAAATGTAAACTCTTTTATGAATCAACAAACATATGTGTGAGGAATCATACTGTTTCATGATGTCATATTGACATGATGTCGTGTGATTCTAAAAGCTGCTGCTATTGTCATGTGTTTCTCACTTACCAGTGGGATCTGAAAACTTTTAATGTAACTTTAAACATTAAACTTTTAATGTTTGAAACGTTTACAGTGTGAAACAGCTAATAAACAGTTTACAAATCAGTGGTAAAACCAACCTTCTGAGTGTTTGTTTAGTTATATAAAACTTCGCCCATGCATATATATATATATATATATATATACAGTGGGTACGGAAAAGTACAGGGATATCCTGGACTAAAACCTTCTCCAGAGTGCTCAGGACCTCAGACTGGGGCGAAGGTTTACCTTCCAACAAGACAGTGACCCTAAGCACACAGCTAAAATAATGAAGGAGTGGCTTCACAACAACTCTGTGACTGTTCTTGAATGGCCCAGCCAGAGCCCTGACTTAAACCCAATTGAGCATCTCTGGAGAGACCTAAAAATGGCTGTCCACCAACGTTTACCGTCCAACCTGACAGAACTGGAGAGGATCTGCAAGGAGGAATGGCAGAGGATCCCCAAATCCATGTGTGAAAAACTTGTTGCATCTTTCCCAATAAGACTCATGGCTGTATTAGATCAAATGGGTGCTTCTACTAAATACTGAGCAGAGGGTCTGAATACTTAGGACCATGTTATATTTCAGTTTTTCTTTTTTAATAAATCTGCAAAGATGTCAACAATTCTGTGTTTTTCTGTCAATATGGGGTGCTGTGTGTACATTAATGAGGAAAAAAAATTAACTTAAATGATTTTAGCAAATGGCTGCAATATAACAAAGAGTGAAAAATTTAAGGGGGTCTGAATACTTTCCGTACCCACTGTATATATATATGTGTGTGTGTGTGTGTATAGTATATTGCTTACTAAATCAAGTTAGTTCTGATCTATGTTGTAGGTTCTCCATCTGAAAATGTATATACACTGTAAAAAAAAATCTGTGACATTTACGGGAAAATACCGGCAGCTGTGGTTGCCAGAACTTCACCGTAAAAAATATGGTAGCAACATTTTAGGTTTTACAGACTTAACTTAAATTCACAATAAAATACCGTATTTCATTAACTGATGTATTGTTAATAAACCAACATATTGAATGGGTTAATATCTGTTTTGAACCATTGTAATGCACTGATAACCACCAAAAACTGGTGGTGACGAGAAAGTCACATGATGAACCAAAGTTCAGCACAAACAGCTTTTCTATGAGCTGAGGGCAATATTTATATATAGAAGGTGCACAGTGTCATTCACACAAACACTAAACCCCATCATGGTGACACACATGATACTGAAATGATGCAATAAACATTAATTTAACAACATTAGATGTAAGATTAAACCCTAATGTACACAACTGATAAGAAAAAACTAAGAAGAAACAGTTATTTCAATGAAAAAAAACATTAAATAGGAAGTGTCATGCAGAGAATTCTGGGAGTGTCAATTTACAGTTT
This sequence comes from Sinocyclocheilus rhinocerous, assembly GCF_001515625.1. Lineage (NCBI taxonomy): Eukaryota > Metazoa > Chordata > Actinopteri > Cypriniformes > Cyprinidae > Sinocyclocheilus > Sinocyclocheilus rhinocerous. Next base: position 747,819 of record NW_015628289.1, read on the forward strand.
TTCACTGTAAATTATACAAAATGACTTTTCTTCCAAAAACCGTATTTTTAACAGTATTTTACTGTAAAATTACATTAAATGTAATTACAGTAATTACATGAATATAGTATGGAAACTTACTGTTAACCAGTTAACAGGTTTTTACTGTAGCATTTTTACAGTCTTTTACTGTTAAAATCACAATAATTTTTTACAGTGTAA
>NW_015628289.1:749990-751539 GCF_001515625.1 Sinocyclocheilus rhinocerous
GAGGGCAATATTTATATATAGAAGGTGCACAGTGTCATTCACATAAACACTAAACCCCATCATGGTGACACACATGATACTGAAATAATGCAATAAACATTAATTTAACAACATTAGATGTAAGATGTACAATGTACACAACTGATAAGAAAAAACTAAGAAACATGTTAATTCAACAAAAAAACATCAAATATGAATTGTCATGCAGGGAATTCTGGGAGTGTCAATTTACGTTTTTTCACTGTAACTTATACAATGACTTTTTTTTTTTCACTTCCAAAAACCGTATTTTTAACAGTATTTTACTGTAAAATTACATTAAATGTAATTACATTTATTCACCGAATATAGTATGGAAACTTACTGTTAACCAGTTAACAGGTTTTTACTGTAGCATTTTTACAGTCTTTTACTGTTAAAATCACAATAATTTTTTACAGTGTAGGCAGGAAGCTCTTAATGTCTATGTTTGTCTGTATCCTAGACTGCTTTCATCCGCACTGGATATGTTCCCTGGCACAAGAGCTTACACACCACATGATCAAGATACTGCCATGAATTCCAGTGTCAAAGTCCCCGGATTTATTGCAACCTCATTTAGTAATATGGGTTTTCCATGCACTGGATGTAGTTATGGTATTCATTTCGAAAATATAGTCAATGCAGTATGGTACAATTATCAGTTTACATTGTATAGTACTGTACTACCACAAGTCTACATTGTTGGCAATGTTTTGTTCAGAGTTATTTTAGTATTATTCATATATATTCATAGTTTTAATTAGCTGTAAATTTTATATTTTCGGTTTTAGTCAATTTTGATGTGCTTATTAGATTTTGTGTGTATGTGTGTGTGTGTGTGGAGTTATTTTAGTATTATTCATATAGTATTCATAGTTTTAATTAGCTGTAAATGTTATATTTTCGGTTTTAGTCAATTTTGATGTGCTTATTAGATTTTGTGTGTATGTGTGTGTGTGTGTGTGTGTGTGTGTATATATTTCATTTTTAGTTTTAGTAGTTCTGGTAGTTTTAGTAGTTCTTTTATCAGTTTGTCGCCAAGGCAACATTGCACATTGCTGTTTAAGTTTTTTAAGCCTAACTTTTTCTTTTAATTTCATATATTTAATTTCAGCTTTATTTTAAATAACAGTAGTTAACAGTAACAACACTAGTTTGGTCAGACATAAAACTGGAATCGAAATCAAACTGAAATCAAAAAGTAGCTCTATTCAACAGTTTGTCTAATAGATTCTCACGAGTTAAGCAACGTTTGATGGTATGAAACATATGTCATTGCCAGTGTTGGGCAAGTTACTTCCAAAATGTAATACATTATATATTACTAGTTACTGTCTTTTGAAAGTAATTAGTTACATTACAATATTACAGCATGCTACTATCAATGCGTTACACTACTTTTGAGTTACTTTTGAGTTACTTTCACCAAAATATCCACAGACTTATGACTAGGCATTCTAAAATGCTAAAATGTAGTTTATTGCTGCTCATTAAACATCCAGTAGTTCATAATGTGCTAGGTATATAT